>NW_004955519.1:3801578-3824601 GCF_000276665.1 Chinchilla lanigera
AAATAAATAAATAAATAAATAAACTCCAAGTAGGAGAAAAGGTATTGTCATGAGTCTGAATTAGGTGTGAACTTGGAACTAAGATCTGAAAGGACTGCAGCCTCTGTGAAAAGGTGAAACATAGAAAGGCCCACCCTTTAGTGGAGGAACACAAGAAGAAACATTGATACCTTGTCTTTTAAACTGGTATTGAGAAAAAATGTCTCTCATCTGAGAGTTTGACTCCTGGGTCTCCACCTCACACATATTTGGTGTTGATAGTTATTCTGTCTACTGGGACCAAGATTACCCTGGAAACTAAACACAAAACTCGTCTGTGGAATGTTCCCATCACCCATACCGAAACAAACATTGATGGAGAAATCAAACAAAAGCCTGCCAAAAAATAATATCAAGAACAATATTTGAAAGTTTTAGAAGGAAATAGTCTATTATGGAGGAAAATCACTAGAAGTAACAGTCTGCACAATTGCACTAGAGGAAATTCTTTTAAAATGATAGCCTTGAAGGAAATATGAAACAAACAGATGAAATGACCAAAGAATATTAATAAAATAATGCAAGAAATTATGCAGAAAAGAACTATGAGTGAAAGACATGATCACTTAAATTAAGTCAATAGGTTAATATTATATTAGAAAAAGCTGATGGGAAGATTAATTAGAATTTGGATCTAAGAGAATTATCCAGAATGCATCACAGTAAGCTAAAGAAATAAATTACACAAAAATGTTAAGAAAAATAGAAGACACAATATGCAATATCAGCACATTCATTAGGAATACTTGAAATAAATACACAGTAAGTGAAGGCCAGATAAGTGTGAAAGATAAAAGGGCATTGATTCTTTGATGTAAAATATGAATACTCAAGTTCAAGAGCCCTACACCTCCAGGTTCTATGAAGCATAAATGAAATTAAATTTGCATGTAGATACATCATTTTGAAACTGTAGAAACCCAAAGACACTGAGAATACATATTTTGAAATCACCCAGAAGTAAAGGACTTATGGAATAAAACACAATGGTAATTAACCTATTAGCGATTCTCACTAGTAACATTGAAAGGCATACAACAGTTGGGAAAGTATAATTGCCAACTTAGTAGAAAATTATCCATTCTCAAGCTTTAACAGAGAAAAATAAAATTTTAAGGTGTGTCCCTGTAAGAAAAAAAATGAATACAGAAAAAAGAAGTGAGATACAAAATTTGATGCTAATTCCAAAAATCAGTGATGTAATAATAAACATGCTGGCTTTAACAAAAACAGTAATCACCCTTGAATAATTTGGGAAGTAGCTAAAGCAAGTTGCTTTTTAAATCCTGGAAATGATATGCAAATGGAAAGGGTAAGGCTAAACACACTTTAAGCAGTCTTGGTCCCTTGCCTTATTTAGAAGAAAAATAACAATATTAAGTAAGTAGATTTTATAAGTTAAATATATAAACTTTAAGTACAGAAAAGTAACATTCATGTGAACTAGAAATATTTCCAAATAGTACAAGATGATTTAAGCAATAAACAAACTTAAACAAGCTAATGAAGACAAACAGAAAATATTAATAAAATATAAAACACAAAGTAAGATACAGTCATTTAAATAAGGGCAAATATATCAATGATCACAGAAGATGTAAAAAATTAAACTTACAAGTTAAAATAGGCAGGAGAAATTTAAATTTATAAGTCCACATGTACAAATAATGGAGGAATAAAAATATACAAGGCAATTGGCACCTGACATGGCAAATATAGCTGTATACCAATAAAAAGCAAAATAGAAATCCAAGAAAATAAATGCTTGTAGTTTTAATGAGCATTATTTCATAATATTATGAAGAAACCTCAGTCAGATGATACAATTCTTAGCTCTGTAGAATTAAAAACATATCTTCAAAATACTTAAAAGTCACAAGAATAATATGAAGGAAAATTTAGTTTCATAATCTCTATGGAATATTTTAATGTTTCTTAAAAGTTGATGGAACAAGAAAACTAAATAATGGGGAATGTAGAAGGTTTGAGAAACACCATTTAAAACTTGATCTATTGGATACCCCTAAAGGATACTTTATAGAAAGTATGTTTCCTTCCAGGACACAGGGAACATTTATAAATATTCAACATAACTTCTCTGAAGCAGGACTCAACAAACATCAAGGAATCGATTTTGTATAATAGGTTCTCAGGTAATATTGAAATAAAGTTAGTAATTGATAAAATTTCTATATATATATATATATATTCTGAAAATTTAAAAAAATCTCTTTTACATAAATCCTGAGGCAAGAAGCTCATAATCTTCAAAGGGAGCAAAATAGCATGTGTTGTCACAATACTGTGTGTCACAGTAATTCCACAAATGCTAGGGGAGCACATAAGGGTATAACAGAGGAAGACTTTCTGGAGGAGCTGAAGCACAGATGAAACAATATACTGTGAATAGGGGGTGACCAGAGCAGCTGCGGCTGCTGGTTTTTTAAATTTTTTTTCAAAAATTGCTTATCTGCTCTTCAGTTAGTGAACAGTTGAGCTGCTTCCACTTTTGGATGTTATAAATAATGCTGCTATAAACATTTGTGGACAGTTTTTGTGTGAACACATGTTTTCCATTTTCTTGAGTATATCCCTAGGAGTGAAATTGCTGGGTCATATGGTATCTCTATATTTAGCATTTTGAGAAACTGCCAGACTAGTTTTCTACTGCAACTGCACCATTTTACATTCCCACAGCCAGGTAAAACTCTGTATGCCAGTATGTGCAAGCATGAAAGAAGAAAGAAAGAAGAAAGATTTATGAGATGGCATCAAAATATAATATTTACATTTTCAATAATTTATTACTTTAAACCACGCTGTCATTAATCCTCCTCAAAATACTACTCCCTTACTTTGAACACATCCTATCATCTTATTCAGTTTCTAAGGCAGTTCTGAAGCCCTCTTTCATGGTGTCTTTTGTCCTACTGTTGTGGCTGCCGCGATGTCTTCCATCGACTGAAAATATTCATCTTTCATAATCATTTTGACTGTGGGGAAAAACCAGCAGTCACACGATGCCAGACGCGGCAAATAAAATGGATGAAGACACTCTGTAATGCTTTTACAGCCCTACCTTTCTGTTGAATGTCACTTGGCAGGTGCACTGACTGTATTTTTCATTACACCTCATACAAACACGGAAGACTATTAGGACTGCAGAAAGTGGCAAGAACAATGTGATAAGTGTGCTTGAAGTAAAGGGGGGCATTTTGAGGGTGATTAAAGGCTATTTGTCTTTCACTGTAAGAAACTGTTTTAAATTTGAACTTTTCCCACATATGTTGTTCATAACACATATACCAGGAAAATGGTACTGGTCCAAAGCAATGGCTTTAGGACAGCAATGAATAAATGCACCAAAGTGAAAAGCTGTATTTTCTTTGTACTGAGGAAACCAGAAGTTAGTATTGTGGATTCGAAAATTGCAAATCAGAGAGTTAGAGGACATAGAGACTGGACAAGTGAGATTGTTCCCATCTGTTAGTCATAACACCTTGGACAATTCGGGTTACACCTTTGAGCTCTGGTTTATTCATCTGAAAAATGGGCTTAACGTTTCTTATCCTATCAACTTCCCAAGATTAAGACAATCAAATGGGAAACAGAGGCCGCAAAAGTGCCCATGAGATTTAGGGTAGTGCAATGGCATAAAGCTAGCTGCAACATAGGTCTAAAAATGATAAATAAAACCATAAATCCATTCTAATGAAGTGAAGAAAATATGCATGCATGCCACTCATGCATGTCTTATTCTGTGGGAGGGTACCAGGAATCAAACTCAGGACCTCATGCTTGCCAGGCGGGCACTGCGCCACTGAACTAAATCCCCAGCCCCATCCATACCTTTGTGATAGTGAAGAAACAGCAAAATAATGGTTTTCTTTACAATCTATTTAGATATTCTTAATGGAAGAACTGGCATGTATTTTTCCACAGTAATTTCCCACCTAAATTGCTCCACAATACTTTATTTAGTGCTAAACGCTCTACTAAACAAACCCTGTGTCCCAGGGGCTTCATAGAGTAGCAGTTTTTATTTATTACAGAACAGTCCAAGATCACCAACAACAAGGCTAGGAGAGTGGAGGGATGCATGGGGCAGCGTTGCTCAGTTCAGTCATTCTGATACCCAGGATACTTCCTTCTTCAGATCGATTCATCTCCAACAAGTATCCTTCAAATTTGCGATAGAGGATGAAGCAATAATGAAGATTTTATGAATCAGGGTTGGAAATTTTACACATTACCTCTGCTTATATTCTTGTAGCCACAGCTTAGTCATATGGCCTCACTCAGAGGGGGACAGGAACACAGAGTTTAGTCATGTGACCAGAAGGGAAAGGAGAAAGACACAGACGAGGGAGTACCAGTGTTATCAGCTCTACATATCTGATTGACTGATTCAATTCAGTCTTGTTTTGGGGGAACTGCTTTAGTGAGTTAACAAAATGAAGAGGACAGAACAGGAATTTTTAATTCATTCAAGATTTGGATCAAATTCTGATTTCTTGATGCCTGTGAGATAAATAACAAAATGCTCCATCTGTCTTAGCCTCAGCTTCCTCATCAATAAATTGTAGTAATAAGATACACTTGAGAGATCTATATTGAAATAGCACCCAAGAAACCCTCATATGGCAGAGAATAGACAATCAGCATAAGTTATTTCTTCATTTTCCTCGCTCACTGTCATTGCAGCCACCATGCCTGAAGTTCTTTAGGGCATTGAAGATGAACAAGATAACCCTGAGTGTAAAGGATTCATAAAAATGACAAATGCAATGAAGGAAATGAAGGAAGGGCAGAGTAGATTCCGCTAAAAGTGGTTCATCTCATATGTGCAGAAATAACACTGATAGTATTAATAGAATTAGAGAATATTGACTCTTTGAGAGTTCCTGGTATTTAGCCTTCTCATTTTCACATGGGGAAAAATTATCTTGCCTAAAATAAGTGCAACATTTCTTCAAGGCTATTATGAGACAGACAAGGGGCTTTGCATACATTAAACCATTTGCCTAAATTATAAATGTTTATAACAGCAATGTGAGGAAGAGACTATTTTTATCCTTATTTTATAAATAAGCACGCTGAGGTTTAGAGAATTTAAGCCTGAAAGACAGAGAATATTAAGAGGCAATGGGAAGGATAAAGAAAAATCAAAGATGAGGACTCAGGGTAAAAGCTGTAACGGGTGATGAAGGGTAGCGGCTCCCAGCAAACCAGGCCCTGACACTCTTTAGGTCAAGTCATTTGGGAATTTAAAAAGTAAACTCTGAATATATTTTTCCAGCATGGGGAGTGGATATCTGCTTCTCAAAGAACTTAGTGTACATATCCTCATTTCACTACTAAATATAGTTCTTTCTCCCTAGGAGCTTCCAATATCATTGGAAAGGCGGGGCATACTCATAAAGAATAGCATCAAAACCTGAGAGACCACATGCTGTTAAAGTCTTGGACATTGCAAAGGAAGAAGCTAGCCCTGTAGGTTAGAGTGGTCAGCGATAATTTCCGATGCAAAGATGGATGACTTCATTAAGGGAGATAGTCTGTGAGGCAGGAATGAAAAAAGCAAAACTTTGGAGGTGAAAGAAGACATTGATTTCAAATGAGATGAGTGTTCATTAGTTTTTAAAATGTACTAGAATTTTGTAAGATGTGAACGTGAGGGAAACCTGGGTTTCTCTACAGAGAAATCCTCTGTGTTTCCTTACACGTTTTATGTAAATCTAAAAAAGAAAAAAGTGTTTTTAAATAATTTTGTTTATGCATAGGCATGTGTGAAAGATGGAGATTGTGTGCACGTCTGTGATAAAGGAGACAACCGTGAAGGGAGAAAATGAGGGGTTCGTTATTGTTCTTCTTTTACAATTGAAGGAATTGGTGCAGAAAAACAGGAGTTTGTCCAAAGTCACGTAGCCAGAGAGAAGCACAGCTGTGAGTAGCCCATTCCAGTGTTCCTTATATAGAATAAAACAAAAGGTGAGGTTTAAAAGTGGGAGAGAGCTGAGTGGAGTATTTGGGGACTAAATACATTTTTAGCAAATTCGTGCTTGTTATGGTTTCAGACTGTACACATTAAGCATAGGAAGCGAAGTTTTAAATGATTGATGTCAAATTTTACGAAGTAAGAGTTAAAATATGCTCCTCCCAATTAATAACCTACAGGATGATTTACTTCACCATATGAGAATAATGCTCTGGTTTTAATCATCAACATATTTCATAGTGAATGTTAACCTGTGACTTGGTCCATTAAAATTAATTGGTAAACATAGCTATATTTTTAGTATAATTACAATATTTATTAATGAAGGTATTAATTGGCCTTCTATGGTTTCATGTCTGCTAATGAGGATTTCATAAAGACATTGAATAATATTATTGCAGGGCCCAGGGTTGAGCCCTGACATTGCATTTTAAATCATGTTATTTTCATTAGTTCCTCAGTGTAGGTTACGGATGATGTATGTTGAAAAAAATCAATGTAAATATGCAACAAGAAAAAATATGTCTGTGTGTATAATGTACATACACATGCAAGACAGGTGTATGTTGTATATATTTTACATATATAACCTGTATATGTAATCTTCCTTTGCTTGAATAGTCAACAAAATGTTAACAACAGTTTATTATATTTTTACATATTTCTATTATATATTAGGCATCACAGATGGAAATTTTCATACACCCAGCAGTTTTTCTGGGGAGAGTGGCTTTATTTCATTGGTACATTTTAGATATATATATATATAATGGTAACATTCATCATAGGAAGTTTGTACCTGTACATGATATATCTTGCTTCTTCTTTTTCCCTTTTTCCTCCCTTTCTTATCAACCCTTCTTCTCCTCCATATTTACAAAAGCTTTGTTTCCATTTTTTCCTTCTATCCTCTTTTTCTCTTACACCTTCCTTCTGTTCCCCCTCCTACTGCCCTTGTTCCCTTTCCCATTTGAACATTTTCTTCCTATTTCACAATACCTATTTTGCAGTTTGGTCCTTATTTACACTTTTGGTTTCTCACACTGGAGAAACCATGCAATATTTAAACATATGAGTCCAATTTTTCTAAGGGTATGGTCTCATGATGTATCCATTTAGCTAGAAATGTCTCAAATTTACCCTTCTTTACGGCAGAGTAGTACTTCATTATACACAAGAAACCCACAACTTTTTTATCCATTCATCAGTTGATGGGAATTTGGGCTGTTTCTGAGATCAAGTTATTGCAAACTGAGTTATTATTAACGTGGGTGTTCATATACCACTGTGGTGCGATGCTTTTAATTCTTTTGAGAAGATACCAAAAAGGAAAATATCTGAGTCAAATGGGACCTCTAGTTTTAGATTTCTGAGGAATCTCCACACTGATTTTCATAGTGGGTGCACCAGCCTGTACTCCAACCAACAGTGGGAAAGTGTTCCTTTTTCCCCACAGCTCTGCCAGTATTTGTTGTTGCTAGATTTCTTGATAATAGCAATTCTTTCTGGAATTAGATAGAATCTCAGCATTGATTTAATTTGTACCTCTCGAATGACCAGTGATATCGAACAATTTTTCATATTTTTATTTGCCATTTCTATTTCTTCATCTGAGAAATGCCCATTCATTTTAGATGCCCATTTTTGGATTGAGTCTTTAAATTGGGGGGGAGTCTGACTCTTTTTAGTTCTTTATATATTCTAGACATTAGTCATTTCAAGAAGAGCCGGCAAAATTTTTCCACTCTGTAAGTTGTCTTTTCACTTTGTGGGTGCTTTATTTTGCTGTGCAAAAGCTTTTTAATAAGATGAGCTCCAAGATGCTAATTCTTTGTGATCTTTTCTGTGCTATCAGGGTTTTGTTCATGAAGTCTTTGCCTATACCTATGTCTTCAAGAGTTCTACCTATTCTCTCCTACCGCAGATCTACTGTTTCTGTTTTAATGTTTAGATCTTTTATCCATTTTGACTTTAGTTTAGTGCATGGTGAAATATATGGGTCTAGTTTTAATCTTCAGCACACCAGTAAGTTTTATGTCTTTCAGATGTACTAACTCAGAAACTACAGGACATGCCTAATTTACAAATACTTAGCTTATGCAAGATATCTTCATCCCTGAACACAGAACGCTGCATATAACCACCAACTTACTACTACTTGCCATGGACACAAATGATAAGTTTCTCCAGGTTTGGACTTAGAAGAATAGAAACTGTGGAGATTCTAGCAGGCTTGATTAGGAAGAGGCTAATAGATTACTGTGTACCCATGATGTCTCTATCAACCCCTGAAGTCACACCACCTCATCTTGTAAATTGATTTGCCCTCCAAGACTGCCTAAGTTTTTCATTTCAGCTTGAAATATTTGGCAAGAAGAGGTCTGTTTGCAATAACAAGGATCCTCTTTAAAAGTGTTTCTGCCCCAGTCTAGAATATTAATAAAATATAAGTTAATGTGGATTCATTCAAGCAAAAGTATTCCTCTTCCTACTTGGTAGAATTCTGTTTGTTAGGAGGGAAAATGTCCTAAGGAGGCAAAGAAGACCGAATAGTGAAATTATGGTTGGGCTAAGTAATGGGGACTAAGCTGTGCTCTTTTAATAGGCCATTCAAGTAAGACTTCACTGAGGTGAGACTTGAAGTTAGTGTAGACCCAACTGTCTGAATACAGAGGGCATAGCATTCCTAACAGAGGGACGGAGATAGGAGGTGAGTGTCGAGGAAACAGTAATGATCTGTGGGAATGGAGTTGCAGGGAGGTAGCATGGAACAGAGTAAGAGAATGGTGGAAGCAGATGATCATGGGGTCTTGTGAGATGCTGTAAGGACTTTTGTTTTGCTTTCGTGTAAGATGGCAAAATCTTGGAGAATTTTGAGCAGCACGGTGATATGAAATTGCTTATGCTTTGGAGAATCACTGTGGTGATTCTGGTGGGAAGTAACTTTAGGAGACAAGGGTGGAAAGAAGAAAGGTCAGTAGGACTTCTGCGAGTACTTATGAGAATCTGGTAGGACATGCTGATGGTTCTGTTCCACCAAAGGAGGAGTTCATAGGTCAAGGTGGGTAGATTTGCTGAAGGATCTGTTGTGAAGTGTGAGAGAAAGAAGAATCAACAATGACAGCAAGGTCTTTGTCCTGGGAAACTGAAACAAGGAGCCGCTCTTAGCTGAGATGAAGTAGGACAAGGCATTGGGGAAAATACCAAGAATCTAGTTTTGAACGTGTAGAGTTTGAGATGTCAGGCAGATGTCAAATGGAATTATTTAGAAGAGTTAAAAATGGGAACATCAGCAACTTTTAAAATTACGCACAATCATAAAGATTTGCAAGATGTCCAGAAAACACTGGGGAAAAGTTCATTTCCTTTCTTATATACTACTGATTTCCTGAAACAAGGAGCGTTTGGGGATGGAATATGGCAGTTCTGAATAGGCTGCAGGAGATGAGATGAAAGCATCACCAGGACACAGGAACCTAAAGAGAAAGGTAAGGAAATGAGGAGAAATGAACACGGAAGAAAAACTTCAACCATTTTAAACACTGCTCTGAAAAAAGAAAAGGAAAAAGAAAACGACTCCTTGATTTGTACCTCATCTCCGCATGATGACGCAGCCTTTTGTCCTAACCCACTTGCATTCCATTAGTTTAATTTTGGGGGTTCCTTGCTCCCCCCCAAAAAACAGAAATTATTGCTCAAATTGTTTCTATGGATAAATCCAAACGATGCCCATTTCATTTGAAAATATACTATTTGAGTGTAAAAGCTAAATCATTCCTAGTTAAACAGTTTAGCTCGAAACTCTAATTGGTTGGACTCCTACAATATCCCTTGCAGCTTTTTCCTCATGTAGCTACCGCTCATCCTTGGAGGACATGTGTTCGCTCCAAGTGGGAGGATCGTGGGGCTTCACCACGGGGCTCCAGAGGTCAGACTCTGTGATTCCCAGCAACTCCCTACTGTCTAGAAATTGTATGCTTCACCGCTGCATGATTTTGTGGCAAGTCAGAGTTCCAACTTCAGCCCTACTGTCTCCAACAATCCTGGTTTTCATTAATGAATTAATTAGAATCTTATTTAGGGAGAATGTTGTGACACCTCTTGAGATAATTGGAGACATCCTGTGGAGTTGCAGAGCCAGAGTTGGGAATCTCATCTCTGAGATATTTTCATCTGAAAACAGAAACTTGACACAAGAAAAATAAATGACAAGGAATCTTATGTGATTGGGGAAACCAGTCTCTGTGACAAGAGTGTCAAAGCACAGATAATGAATGATGCAGATTTATTAGCACAGTGCTGGTGGTCATCTGAACAAAGTAAGGGGGCTCTGGTCTCAGACATGTATAAGAGCTAACCTTGTTCCAAAGAGAATATATGGAGATTGGATCTAGAAGGTATTATACAGTCACTTTGCTCTGAATATACAAGTGCTTGGAAGGCACAGTAGGGAAGGCGCCTAATTTTCCGGTAGAGATGATAGAAGGATGGTTATTATCAACCCGGTGCTGCTTCACTTCTTCTCAAATGTAAATACGGATCTCCATTATTCATGGCAGTCTATTAGGGCTTATATTTCACTCCTGTGCCTCTACTGCAGCACCAGCCAGAAGCCCCAACAGAATGCATCATTACTAAACTGGAACATGACTTGCAAACCTACAGAACTTTATTTTGATGTTCTCTGCAAAATGTTACAAATTTTTCACAATTTAGATTGTTTGGAGAGCTTCCTTCTGTTGTGACTTCAACCTTGTAGTTGGCCCACTAAATTATTAGGCTAGCCCATAAATCAAGAAACACAAGTCAAGTAATGATGGTTACTCTGATGCTATGGGAACAGGAAAAGGCAGCATAACCTAAAGCCACAGTTGGCCCCAACGCTCATTTGTTAGGTATAAAATCTGGAAGAATGTATAATCAAATGTTCAACACACACCTGATGCTGGCCAGTCTCCCACCTCTTGCCCTATCCTCTTGTCCTAAAGGGCTTATTCTCCTTGCCTTTTGCCTGAGACCAAACTGAATGGGAGAGCAGAGTGAGTTGGGGGTTTATAATCATAAAACATTGTGAGTTGAGATCATAAAAGTCTTTATAGGACATGAGAAACCATGAAATTAAAATCTTAGAAATGAAGAAAAAAATTTAATGTCATCCAATACATCTCCCTCATTTTACAGATGAGAAAAATGAAGTCAAGAGGAAAAGAATGACTGGCCTAAGATTTAAAAAGGTGGTTAGATGAAATGCTACTGAGCTATAAAAAGAAGGAACAATTGCTACCCAAAACAGTTGTGGATGGATATCCAGGAAATTATGCTGAGTGAAAGAGAGCAATCTCAAAAGGTTACATACTATATGATTTCATTTCTACAAATTTCTTGAAGTAACAAAATTGTAGAAGTGAAGAACAGGTCGATGGTTGTCAGAGACTGGGAGATCTGGGTGGGTATCTCTGTAAAAGGGCAATAGGGGGATTTCTCTGGTAAAAAAATGTTCTATATCTTGACTACACCAATGTCAATATCCCACTGGCAATATTATACTATAATTTTGAAAGATGTTACTAATGAAAGAAACTGGATAAAAGGGTATGGGATATTTCTCCATATTGTTTTTCAAAACTGAATGTGAATATGCACTTATTTCAAAATAAAAAGCTTAATTTTTTAAAAATGTGGTTTGACAAAACTGATTTGCCATTTGCAATAATTCATGAAAAAGCCCTATATCTTGATTAGTGGTAATTACGTGGCCGTATAAGTTTTTCCAACTTATCAAATTACCTCTGAGAACATATAGTATATAATTTTCTCAATAAAAATGAAACATATGTGTGCAAAATGTATTTCAGGAGGAAACTGTTGTTCCAATATTTAGATTTGAAAGGAAATATGTATAACCTGTTTATGAAAAGATATTTTTCTCTGACTTGCCTGTTTTGTAGTATTGAGAATTGAGTTTATGTCCTCACTGAGTTACATCTCCAAGTCTTTGCATTTTTTGAAATAGAGTCTCGGTGAAGTCTCTAAATTCTCTGGGCTTGGCTTGAACTTTTTATTCTCCTGCATCAGCCTCCCAGAATTCTGAGATTACCGGCATTCACCGCTGTGCTTGGCTTTCTTTTCTTCCTTAGGACCAATGAAAACCCTGCTTGCACATCACCTCTGCCACCCCAAAAGGTGAATTGGAGATAGAATAGAATCTACAACATAGAAATTGTGTCTTTTAGTACAGAGCCTGCATCAGGGCTAGAATAAGGGTCTCAAAACTGGGTCCTATCTGTAAGTTACACTCTAAGAGGTGCAGGCTCTGAGTAGAAGGATGGTAAGATAGCCTTACCCATTAAAACTAGAGTTGAGCAAAGTCAACTTGGAACCAAATGTGAGTAAACTTTGACAGTGGCCACAGAAATAGATTTCTAGTACATCTGAAGTTTGCTTTTAAGAGGGTAGTTGCATCAGCCTCAAGATGTTGAATGTATTACCAATTATTTGCACCAGTGTCTCAGCAGACATGTAGTCACAACCTCCAGGATAGTTAGGAGAATGAGAAAGGGAAGCTCTTGAAGGACATAAAGGGAACTGATCATGCTGGAGATATGTACAGCACAGAAACTTGTTCTTTTGCCCAGGCTCCTGCTGGGTCCCTTGTTCTGTGTGCGTATGTGTTCTATGGTATATGTCTCCTTTTCTTTCCTGCCCCTCACATTGCTATTTCTTTATGAATCCTGTGCCAGAATCATTGCTGTCATTCCAATGTAAAATACAGACTGGAATACTGGAATGTGCTCTCATGTCTCACGTCCCAGGAACCCCTCTCAGACCCAGGCCTACCCCAGACGGCTGCTCTTCTTGTGTACTAGCCAAAATCAGAGGTCAGTATAGATGGCTATACATCACTGAAAGGTTTCCCACTGTGTATTTAGGATGATGAATTCACTTTAGTACAGGCTTAAAAATAGGAGTTTTATTCTCTACACTGAAAGTAGATCCACCTGTCAGGAAGAGTCACATCATTGCTGCTCACTGAAACTGACACATAAAGCCAAATACCACTGGAGGGCTGGTAGGGGCAGACCAGGGCACTCTCCTCACAGGGGAGATTCATGCAAAAACAGTTAGCAGAAATTTGTCAAGTGAGTACTAAATCAGAACAAGGGGCCTAAATGTGATGATCCATGACAGAGTCAGGTGAAGCAGAGATAAAAACGCTGGAGTCCAGAGGTACACACATGTGTGCGTGCAGATACACACATACATCCCACTCATGCACACCACTTTTTTGCACACCCCACCTGAAAAAAATTCCCTCCCTTGCAGCATGATGCCCTCAGATATTTTCTATTTTCTTCTATTTTTATTTCATTTTAATGGTTCTTTTTAAATGTCTGAAAAAGACAGTGATCAAGTTTTACAATCCTATGCTTATAGCCTTTCTCTAAACAGGTTAAACACCACTGGTCTAGGTTTCTGCTACCTAATTGCTCTCACTCTCCCACTCATCCTCCTCGTACATCCAGGTCACTGTGACTGGGGTTGTTTGTTGGACTTTATAAGCTGACATTTCAGATACAGTTTTATATCTAGCTTTACCCTTGCATAGCCACGGTGTACGATCGTTCATGTGCACTTTACTTGATAAATGTTCATAAAGACTCTCTCTTACTAAGATTTTCAGGAGCACATCAATCTTGTCCTCCATGGAATGTTTTACAATTATTAACAAACGTCATTTTCTAGAACATGACAAGTAGCTAAGTACTTTCCCTATTTTATTTGGGTTATCTATGTGTCTTAGTCCATTTGTGCTTTATAACAAAATGTCATGGATGGATATAATGTATAAATAATAGAAATTTATTTCTTAGAGTTCTGAGAAGTCCAACATCAAGCTGTCAGCAGTTGTGATGTTTGCTAAGGGCTTGATCTCTGCTTCAAATATGACATATTCTTGCTGCATCCGCTGGTGGGATAAAAATTGCATCCTTGCATGGCAGAAGAGAGACTAACTAGTTGGTTTTCTGGAGCCTTGTTTCTAAGGGCATTAACCCCATTCAGGAAGGTAAAGCCCTCATGGCTAAATCATGTCTGCAAAGGCCCACCTCAGTACCATCACAATGAGAACAGAATACCAACAAGAGATTTGGCAAGATGCACGTAGTCAGACCAAAGCACCGTAAAAACATGAAACAGATCAAACGAGTATTGTTCTCTAATTTTATAAATGTTAAACTAAGGCACATGGAAATTAAGTGATTTCCTCAAATAGCACAGCCACTAAATAATGTGCTATCTACTGATAGGATCAGCACCAAGATAGGATCAGCACCAAGATGGCAAGAGAAGATATGCAAGATATTGTATCACTTTATCTCCACGTAGGAATCTACTTCAGCCCCTCCTCGGTCTGCCCTACTTTCACTTCTCTAGAGAGTATCACTTTTGACCAGGGTGTTCTTCAGTGGAAGGACGGGAGGACAAGTCAGTATGCACATATGTTTCTTGATCCAGCCACCTTTATCGTATCAGCCATCCCCTTCACTGTCTGTCTTGCTGTCATTCTTTTCTTTCTTATCCTTTCATCCTGCTTCATCATTCAGCACCCCACCTCAGTTCTCCCCTGCTGCCTTCTTGACTTTCTCTCCCTTTACAATTTTACTTCTCACTGACCTGCTTTATTTATGCAATCACAGTCAAGGACAGCATTTCCCAGTACCAGAGAGGGTTCAAGCTTGCTGCAAACCATCACTGATTTGTAACTTACTGTTAGAGGTCCCACGGAATTTACAGGGTGTGTAGGCAGTAAAAAATGCCATACAGACTACTAGGTTGGTTCAATCAAGACCAATAGGGATGGCAGGCAAACCATTAAGTGAATTATCCTGAGGTACTCTCTTCCCTCTTTCCTGTTCCTACCTATGATACCTAGTCATCTTCCTGCTTCCCCACTGAGCATAGTTCTTCAGGTTTCTAGCTTTTTCCATTAGAAGGGCCTCCACTGAGAAGAGTTTATTTATCACCATACATCCCACCGCCAAATCCCACATCCCACATCCCACCAAGACAGGCCTGATGCTCAGCTCCATGTTCTTCTTGCTAGTGGAATATATTCTAGAATTTAGATTCTGCAACTCTTTTGTACTTCCCACCCTGGCTTCTTAGTACCACAAGACATCTCCAATTATCTTGAGGAGAAATAAGAACACAACAAAGTAACATTAATTTTAGCATGTAAAGTCATACAGTGTTTTCAGGGGAAAAATAACGCCACCTGACCAAATAGAATTAGTATATTGCAATGTCAAACTGTTTTTTTAAAGGACTCTGACCATAGTATTTGTAGACAAAGTGTCTTAGTCAGCTTTGCATCGTTTTGACCAAAATACCTGAGAAGAACAGTTTAGAGGAAGAAAGGTTTCTTTTGGCTCAGAAGTTCCATTCCATGATTGGTTGGTTCCATTGCTTTTAAGCCTGTGGTGAGTCAGAAACCTTGTGGCAGAAAGACATGACAGAGGAAATGTCATCACCTTGTGGCAGCCAGCAGCAGAAATAAAGGGATATTTTGTTATAGTAGATATAGTCCCCAAGATCATGCTCCCATGACTTACTTCCTCTAAATGGGCTCAACATTCTAACAGCCCATTCAGCTAGGAAAGCATTGGTGGGTTAATCTATTCATGAGATTAGTGTCCTCATGATCTAAATGCTTTCCAAAAGCCCATCTGCTGGTCCTTCGTGGACATTTTAGATCGAAACCTTAGCAGGGAGGAATGGTGTATGGTAAATCTGAGCATGTATTCATAATAATAAAGATGTTTGTGTGTAGAAAATACACAGACTGAGGACATATATATAAGCTTTGTTGGTGTACACATTCACACAATTGAGACTGATTTAATAACTTCTTTAATCTCCCAAATGGAGAAAAAATGGTTTCCCAGGTTTTGATTTCTAAATGGTAGGCATGGTCTGAAATGCAAGCTTGCATTCTTGGGTAGGCTTCTTGCCTAGTATGATGCCAGTTCATTCACCCATAGGGAAGAATAAAATTTCATTATTTGCAAGCAAATAGATAGATCCGGAGGCCTCCATATTGAATGAAGTAAGCCCGGCTCAGACAGACAAATGTCATATGTTCTCCCTTATACTTAGAATCTAAAAAAAACATGATGAGAAAGTATAAGGGAGGCTATTTTAACACAAGAAGAGCAGAGTAAGGAGGAAGAGATAAAAGGGCAGGTAATGGGAGGATGGACATGAGCGACACTGAACCCTCCTCAGAAATGTGGAACTATGAGGGAGAGAAGGGCAAGGGGGAGTGCGGGGTGGTGAAAATGATCAAAGTATGTTACATCCGTGTATAAACCTGCTAAAGTGAAACTCACTAATCTGTATGACCATTCAAAAAGCACGGGACATGAAAGCAGACTCAAGCTAGAAGAAATTGAGTCTACTTAGCCAAGTGATCTCAGTGTGTTCTGTGACATAGTCCATTCTTACATAAAAAGAAAACCACAATCAAAACTTCAAAGCCTGCCACCAGTCTGAGCACATACAAACCAAAGATTTTCTTCTTGAAGATCATAAATTTTAAGACAAGGAAACAAAACACAACAGGATCAACAAAATGCTTAATCTTCTCTTGAATCCTCTTGCAATTTAGTTTATGTCTCATGCACCCAGTAGATCACAGTGACTAAGGACTGGGATTTGCATAAAGATGGACTGAACCAATTTTGCACTCTGGTTCCTGCATTAATTGATAGTTTCTGTCTCTATCTCTTTGTGTCTGTCTCTCTGTCTGTCCGCTTGTATCTTTCTCTAAGTCATAGTTTCTCCATTTTTAAAACGTATCACTTCTCTCTCATTTGCTCTCTTGCCCTTCCTCCTTTTACCTTAGGACGACACAGCATGCAGACACTCACCAACTGAGGCCCCCTTCTTTTTAAACTTCCCAGCCTCCAGAACTTTAATAAATTAATGTCTGTTCTTTATAAATTAGCCAGTCTCAGAGATTCTTAGCTGGACTAAAACAGCTCTCTAACTCTGTTTTCTTAATCTTTTTTGAAGCAGGGTCTCACTATGTAGTTCAGGCTAGATTTTCACCCAACAAATGGTTCAGGCTGGCCTTGCAATTGCAGCAACCCTCCTACCTCAACCTCCAAGGGATGAGATTTTAAGCAAGCATCACCACACCTGGATCTAACCCTTTTCTCTTATCCGTAAAAAAGTGGATAACTGGAAAGAATAAAATAAGAAAGTAAGTAAAAGTTAATTTTCTTTTACCAACAAATGGCTTTGTAATTTGTAGTAGGGATCAATATTATATAAAAATTTATCTAATAGAATTTTCAGTGCTAGAAATATGTTCATATACATAATGCTTTCTTGGAACACTATTTGCAAACTGTATTTAACATGCGAGTTTCTTTCTTAAAAGTATATAATAATCTTGCAAGTCACTTTTGTGCATTTTTTAAACTATTTAGGCATTTTTGCCCAGTAAGAGGTAATGAAGTAGTTTTAAGGGAAAACGTGCACATATGTATTAAGATCATTATACTGTTAAATAATTCAACATAAAGTTTAATTAAAATAGAGTAGAAATCATAATTCATAAAGCAAAAGTTACCTTTACCATTTAAGAATGATATATGCATTGACTTATTTTAAAGTAATTGTTTAAGAAAAATGTATAATTCATCAACAATTGGAATTCAAAAGTTATATAAATATTTGATTTGGTGATTAAATAGACAGACCCTGAATTAAAATTGAACAATGTATCATGACGCTTCAAGTTGGTAAGAATCATTTTGCTGGCCTCACACTCAGAATTCTTGCAATTTGATTTGAAAACTCAATTTGCTTATTTATAGAATTTGGAGGCTTGTTACTAAGTGAAAACAAGGAGAGGCAGCCTCTCATTTTTGCACTTGTGGGTGTGCAAACAGCAGCTAGCAAGTTCGGATGGTCCTTATTGTCAATAAACGAAAAGTCACATTTCTGTAATTTTTACCATTTAACTTTTTCGTGCTGTCACCAGGAATCCTAGAGTAATCTTGATGTCCAAATTGAAATGTTCAACCAAATGCATACAACTCATGTCTCTTACAGAGGTCATCTCTAGGTTCGTTCACACACAGAGCTATCATCTTTGCTGTACTTCTCACTTAGCACCATTTCAACATCAAGATGCTTTATACGTCCTTCCTTACCCATTCATCCATTATTAAATCTAATTAAATAATATTTGACTCAGAAAAGGAACAGTTTGAAACGTTACACAGAGCCCCTTGAAAATTTTATAGGTAAGTAATCATTTGAGTGAATATTGAGTGGGCTCATATGATTTTCATTAATTTTTATACAGATAAATATCATAAATATTACTGTGAACATAGATATTCCCCAGCAATTCACTTTCAAATATATATATATATATATATATTCCTTGTTCTTTGTTACTTTCTCATTGCTGGGACAAAATATTCAACACCCCCAAGTTAAAAGGAGGAAAAGTTTATTTTGGTTCACAGTTTGTAGAGGTTTCAGTCTGTAGTTGGCTATCTCCAAAACAGGGTGACATAACAGAGGGGTGTCATAGAGGAGAAACATTTCATGGCAGAGTAGGTAGGACAAAGTAAAGCAAAGCAGCAGCAGCATGCCTCCTTTTCTCTTTTATCCCATTCAGGTTTACAAGCCTTTTTGGCTGGTGCCACCCACACCCAGGATTGGCCTTCCTATTATCCACACCTAGAACTTGATAAACCAATCAGTGGACTAATCCAGTACCATACACTCTTAATCCATATTCATACACCCTAAGTCCCACTATCTCCAAAAAAGCCCACTGACAAGTACATGTGGCTTTGGGCAGACATCTAGATACAAGCCATAATATATAATATGTAATGTAATTTCATCTTTCAATTATTTCAAGAAAAAATGAAAACCAATACTCTATCAGTAAGGCTGGGCTAGGTTATGCTACTATAACAAAGGGCCCCAAAGTTCCTGTGATATAATGTACATAAAAATTATGTTTACTCACAGTGTATGGGAAGTGCAGGTCAGCAAGGGTCTTCATCCATGGTTTTTACTCAGCACTTATTTGGTAATCACTACAGCACAGTAATAGGAGTATGATGCTCGCTGGCTTTTAAAGCTGGCAACTGGAAATAACACAGGTCACTTCTGTGCACATTTTATGGACCAATGCAAGTTACATGGCTACTTCAAGGAGCCAGCAAAATGCAACCCCCTCACATTCCTAAACAACACTGGTAAGCATCACAGATACAACAGACAGAAATCTTCTTAAGCTGAGACTGGAAAATGCAACTCGGAAGGGCCACTGTTCCCAATCTGACAGGTTTGGGCAGTGCTGGCCTCGCATTTTGTGCTCATCAATTATCTTTTTGCTTTTTCAGCGATCCCCCTCCTTCTCCTTCAGCACTTAACATCTAAACATGAGCAAGTGCGTCCTAACTTTTCAAAGCTTTTCAAGCTGTTTTTTAAAGGCTCTGCACTGTAATGAGGATCCTAGATATAAATTCAAATCATTAAGATTGAAAAGTGAGCTGTCAGCTATTTGTGTTGAAAACTCTCAACACAAATAGGACCCACTTTTCTGCATTTTGTAGGAAGCACTAGATTATCTTTGGCTGTTTGTCTAATACAACCTGTTCCAAGAGGCATTGCTAATAAGCATTGGGGATTTCAAGCTTATTGTTGTGGACAATTTCTTTATTTTTCCAGCATGTTGAAATTAACTGTGCATTCATACTGAATAAGTTCATTTATGCAGAGTTCAAAAGCAAACAGAAGTAATCTATAGTGCAAGAAATCAGGATAATTCTTATATTTGAAGAGAGACAGAGGGAGAGAGGGAGGGAGGGAGAGAGAAAGAGAGACAGAGGGAGATAGAGAGAGAATTCTCTCTTTTGGTGTGGATGCTGGTTACACAGGTGTATGCACTTTATTAAAAGGCATTAAGGTGGAGCCTTATTTCTGCACTTTTCTGTATGATATATTTCAATGCAAATTTCATGTTTAAAGAGCTAACTGAGGGGGCTGGGGATTTAGCTCAGCGGCAAAAGCGCCTGCCTGGCAAGCGCAAGGTCGTGAGTTCAGTTCCCGGTACCGGAGAAAAACCAAAACCAAAACAAAACAAAAAAAAAAAACCAAACAAACAAACAAAAAGAGCTAACTGAATTTCTTTGACAGTTCTATCATTTCTATGACAGGATTTCATTCCACAGGGTGCACACAAGAGAAATGTCTGTGCCTCTTCCTTTGCTGCTGCTTTTTTCTTTGCCCCTCCCCCTCTTCTCTACAAAGATGCTTTCTTCACACTTACGTTAATCCATTTTGTGTGCACCTCGGGGTGAGATGTGAAGAACAACTCTCAGAGTGTTCACCCTCACCCAATTATGCAGTCCCCAGGGGGCTTATATTCTCTCACCAGTGCACATACAACATTTGCAACGTCCCCTAGCTGAACTATTCCAACTCAGGTACTGTTGTGTCTACACCAGATAAATTGGCGCTGTTTCTCACCTGTCCGTGAACGTGCCTGCCTCGCCTTAGATGTTGGACCAGTTGCTTGTTCTGCAGACTCAGCTCTCCAATGGCTCAGGAAACATGACTTCGCAGTTCCCTCACCTTTCTGTCATTGTACAAAAGGATGAGAGCAGCACTCTTTTCCAGAGCTCAATATCCCCAAGCTCTTTTTCATTTTAAACCTTGATATAGTGGAAGAGACAAGTCAGTGATCCTGGAGAATGTCCCTCTGGATGTTTCCTCGTGACTAAATTCAAGTTATTCTTTTCCTGAAGAAATACCATGGAAGTGATGGTATGTCCTGTTCAGTGCATGCTATCCGATGGCATAGGAAGTGTTAACTTCAACCATCTGATTAAGATGAGGTCTTCCAGGCTCTCCATGGTGAAGTAACTCTTTTTCTTTTGGTAAATGATGAGTAATTTAGAATAGCAACTCTTCCTCATGAAATGTTTGGCCATTAATGTAAGTATCCATTAATGATTTCATGTTCCATTATTCTATATTTCTGTAAAGAACTTCTTTTGCCTGACCATTCATTTACTTATACATTTATGTTTTTCTATTAGTATGGAGTTAGATACTTTTGATTTTTTTTCAATAAGTGATTCATTAATTTCATTTATTCGATGCCCAATTACTCTTGATTTGACAGTAGGGACCTTCTCAAGCTGCCACCTCTATACTTTTGGAATATCCCCATTTTTTAACCGTAGTTATTTTCTAGTGAACTGGATTTTCCAGGCACATATTTTCCTGTCATGACCCTGAATCACCTTTCTTAAAGAAGTTCTTGTTCATTTTATTGAATAATGATATCTAAAAACCAAGATGTAGGCACTAGATGTATTTATGTCATATATATATATACACATATACACACGCACACACACACACATATATATATTCATGCTGGTATTTACAGTTCTAATACAATTCAATATTGCACATTCTAAGTTCTCTGTATGTATTAATATCTCCTTTGTCTACCACTCAGAAACCTGGCTCTAGCTATCTATTTCTCTACAAGAAATACCACAAATACATTTATTTAAAGGATCAATTCTCTTGTGTGAACCAATCTTACCATGAAAACCTCTGCCCTCATCCAGACATTTTTCTTAACTTACTTAAGGTCTGAAACCCCACTCTGAGTTGTCAATGTTCCTTACCCCATCGAATTGCAATGTTACCCTTAGAGGTACCATTTGGAGTAAATAGGGGGCATGGAAGAAAGAGAGGAAAGGTGGAACAGAGGTAGGGGAAGACGGAAGGAAGGAAGGAAAGAAGGAAGGGAAGAAGGAGGGAAGGAAGTAGGGAAGGAGAGAGGGAGGGTAGAAAGAAGAGATGGAGGAAAAGGAAGGGGGTTAGCTTCATTTTCATAGATTTTAATAGAATTCTGTATTGATTTATTCCCTCTTTCAGTATTTTAAGATTTCAACTCTTGTCTTCTGTGTTTCTGATGAGAGATTAGTCATTACTTCAGTCATTGTAGTGTGTTCAATATATCAGTTTTCTTTAACTACCTTCAAGATTTTCTTTTTATCCTTATTTTTCAGCAGTTTAATTATGATGTGTATGGTGTAGTTTCCTTTGTTTTTATCCTGTCTAGAGCTCACTGAGCTTAGATATGTGGGCTGTAATATTTCACCAAATTTAGAAAAAATGTAGAGATCTGGGTTATATCATCATCCTTGCAAAGGGCCAATTCTTATTCTAGCTGGGAATTAATTTGGCTGGACTTAAATTCAAAACACTTATTGACAATGGGCAGCAGTGGACAATGGGCTTTCAGCTTTCCAGATACTGCCTTTCCCTAGGAATCTTGGAATCCCTCTTCCACAAAGAATTTGAGTAAAATTGATATGCAGATTTAATATCTTCTTGTCTGTGGCTCTCTCCTTTAAAATAAGTTCTCCACTTTTTCCACCACTCTAGTAGCTCAAAACTTCATTCTCGGATTCCAGAAGAGATAGTGGTTTTGGCTAAGTCTTGGCAGATGAGATTGTAGTTTTCTGTTTCAGTCTTACTTAAGAGCCTGATGAACACTGACCTTAAGCAAAAAGTTATATACACATAAATTTAACCCACAGTAGGCTTCCTTCAAGGATCAACGTCCCCTTAGTTTCTTCCTGCTTTTTATCTTGTATACCTTCACAATAGCTTCTGGTATATATATATATCCAATTTTTAATTCATATCTGTAAGTTTGTAGTTGGATACAAATGATTCTGCCACTGTCTGAATAATTTTCTATTTTTATTGACTTTTTAAATCTTTAAATTTGACATTTGCCTGATATATTTTATTCTTGTGTTTTTTATCTAGAGTGAACTTTATACATGCTTTTACTGTAATATAAATTATTTAGATAATTTAAATTATATTTAATAATTATTATATCAATAATAATATTAA
>NW_004955519.1:3825245-3855013 GCF_000276665.1 Chinchilla lanigera
ATTTCTTTATCATTTTCCCTTCCTTTCTTTCTACTTTCTCCCATCCCAGTTTCTCTTTCCTGTTGGACAATTTCTTCCCATTTCCCAATATTTATTGTACATTTTGAATCTTATTTAGTCTTTCAGCTTCTGACACTAGAGAGACAATATGATGTCTACGCATGTGAGACTGATTAATTTCACTTGAGTATGGTCCCTAGGCACATTCATTTACATACAAAAGTCTCAAGTTTACCCTCCTTTATGCTTGAATAGTACTACATTGTATAAAAATATCACAACTTTTTAATTCATCAGTTGATGGGCATTTGGGTTGTTTCCAAGATTTAGCTATTACAAATTGTGCTGCTATAAACATGGGTGCACATATATTGCTGTGGTACAACATTTTTAATTCTGCTGAGAGGATAACCAGAAGGGGAATAGTTGGGTTGAATGGGACTTCTAATTCTAGTTTTTGGAGGAAACTGCACATTGATTTCCACAATGGTTGTACCCGTCTATACTCCCAACAGCAGTGGAGAAGGTGCTATTTTATCTACAGCCCCTCCATCATTTGTTATTGAATAATTTCTTGAAGATAACCACTCTATCTGGAGTGAGATGGAATCTCAGTGTTGTTTTAATTTACATCTCTCAAATGACAAATGACCTTGAACATTTTTTCATATATTTATTTGCTGTCTGTATTTCTTCATCTGAGAAGAGTGTATTCATTTCAGATGCCCATTTTTGAATTGGGTCTTCAAATTTGGGAGCTTCTGATCTTTTTCAGTTCTTTATATGTTCTAGATATAAGTCCTTTGTCTGAGGGACTCTTGGTTAAAAGTTTTTCCTACTCTGTGGGTTCTCTTTTTATTCTGTTGGTGATTTCTTTTGATGTGCAAAAACTTTTTAATAACATGAGATCCTAGTTGATGATTCTTTGGAGTATTTTCCATGCAGACTGGGTTTTGTTCATGAACTCTCTGCCTATACCTATGCCTTCAAGATTTCTATCTACTTTCTCTTCCAGTACATTCAGTATTTCTGTTTTAATATTTAGATTTTTAATCCATTTTGGTTTTAGTTTAGTGCACTGTGATAGATATGGGTCTAGTTTCAGATTTTGGCATGTGGACAGCCAGTTTTTCCTGCACCATTTACTAAAGAGTTTATCTTTCTTCTAATGAACATTTTTGGCACCTTTGTCAAAGATAAGGTGGCTAAGTGTTTTAGTACTTATGTCTGCATCTTCTAATCTGTTTCACTGATCCTCAGGTCTGTTTTTTACCAGTACCACATTGATTTCATCACAGTAGCTTTGAAGTATGATTTCAAATCAGGGATTATGATGCCTCCCGCCTAGCCTTTGTTGCCCAAAGTTGCTTTTACTATTCTAGGTCTCTTCTGGTTCAAAATGAATTTTAGGAATGTTTTCACTAGCTCCATGAGGTATGCTAATGATACTTTAATTGGGATTGCATCAAATCTGTACAATCATTTTGGGAGTATGGCCATTTTCATTATGTTGATTCTTCCTATCCAAGAGCAAGTGTACCTTTCCATTTTCTGATATCCTCTTCAATCTCCTTTTTCAGAATACTGTAAATTTCAATGTATAGATCATTTACTTCCTTTGTTAGATTGATTCCTGAGTACTTCATTTATTTGGATGCCATTGTAAAGGATGTGGGTTCCCTAATTTGTCTGTCATTGAGTTTGTTGTTTGTGTACAGGAATGCTATTGATTTTTGAGTGTTGACTTTGTATCCATCTGCACAACTGAATTTAGTTATTAAATCTAGACATCTTTTGGTAGAATATTGGGGTCTCCTATGTAGTTTCTCATGTCATAGCCAAAAATGATTTTCATGTCTTCATTTCCTATCCTTATTCCTTTTGTTTTTTCCCTCTCTCTTGTTTAATTGCTCTGTGTAATATTTTCAGAACTATATTGTATATGAGTGATCATAGTAGAAGTCCTTATCTTGTTCCTCATTTTATATTTTTTGGTCTTTTTTGAGACAGAGTCCTGCTATTCAGTTCAGACTGGCTTTGTGCTCACTTTCTAGCCAAGGCTAGCTTTGAACTAGCAACTATCCTCCTGCCTCAGCCTCCTGAGTGCTGTGATTACAGGTGAGTACCACAATGCCTGGCTTGTTTCTGATTTTAGAGTGACTGCTTTCAGTTTTTGTCCATGTAGTATGATGTTGGCTGTTGCTTTGTAATAGATTGTTTCCATCATGTTGAGATAAAGACCATTTATTCCAATTTTCTGTAGGTTTTTTTTTTATCATGAATGAGTGTTGGACTTTATCAGGAGCTTTGTCTGCATCTATTGAGATGAACATGTGATGTTTGTCGTTGGCTCTGTTGACATGGTGTACTAAATTTATTGATTTGTGTATATGGAACCATCCCTGCATTCCTGGGATGAATCCCACTTGGTCATGATGTATAATATTCTTGATGATTTCCTGCATTCTGTTTGCTAGTATTTTATTGAGAATTTTTGCATCTATGTTCATTAGGGAAATTGGCCTATAGTTTTCTTGTTTGCTTGGGTCTTTCTCTGTTTTTGGTATCAGCATAATTCTTGCCTCCAGGAATGAGTTAGGAAGAATTGCTTCCCTTTCAATTTCATTAAAGAGTTTGAGAACAATTGGCATTAAATCTTCTGTAAATTTCTTGTAGAATTCGGCCGTGAATCCGTCAGAACCTGGGCTTTTCTTCATTGGTAAGATTTTACTACAATTTCGATTTCATTGACTGATATTAGGTTACTCAGGATTTTTACATTTTCTTGATTCAGCTTTGGTAATTCATGTACCTAGGAATCTAGAGGTACATTTCTGTCCACTTCAGAAAGGTACAATCTGTCCATTTCCATTTCCATCCTATGAGTAAAGATTTTTGAAGTAGATATTGATGATCCTCTGAATTTCTACAGGATCTGTAGTGCTTTCATCCTTTTCATTCCTTATTGCATGAATTTGACTTTTTCCTTTCCTTTTTGTGGTAAGGCTGGTTATGGGTTTATCAATTATATTCATTCTTTCAAAGAATGTATTCATTAATCCTTTGTATTGTTTTCTTAGTCTCCACTGCATTAATTTCTGCTGTAACCTTTATAATCTGTTCCCTTCTTTGGGTTTTGGGCTTGACTCCCTCGTCTTTTTCTAGAAGCATGAGGTGCAGCATAAGGTTGTTTATTTGTGCTCGTTCTGTTTTCCTGATGTGGGAATTCATTGGTATCAATTTCCCTCAAGGACTGTTTTCACTCCAAACTGCAAGTTCCAGTAAGTTGTATCTCCATTTTGGTTTGACTGTAAATATTGTTTAATCTATTCTTTACTTTTATGTGTGACCATTGGTTGTTCAGGAGGGTGCTATTTGATTTCCACGTGCTTATGGTGTTTTTGTGACATCTTTTGCTAATAATTTCCACTTTCTAATTCCCAAGCTTTGTAGGATCACAAAGTAATTTTCTCCCTTTTCTAACCATACCATGTTGGACTCACCATACCTCCCCTTCCCCATGAACCTGTCCAGATGGTGTTCTGTGATGTCATAGTCACTCTGCCCACTCAGGTTACCATTGGCTGGTGCCTTGCTGACCAAAAAGAAAACCCAACGGAGTGGCCACCTTCCAGGCAGGTGTATAAAGGCAGGTCAGGCCCACCAGGGGCAGACCACTGGGAGGAGCTCTGCTAGGAAGCATGGCGAGGTATTCACCTAGGAAGCAGGGGGTGGTGTCGAGCTCCTGATAACGCTCAACTAAGAACACTCCTGAGAAGGAAGAGAAGGGCGATCTCAGTGCCTAAATTTCAGGGCAAGGTGAGTAGACCATCCTATGGTCCGATAATATGCATGGGATAATTTAAATTCCTTCAAATTTACTTAAACGTGTTCTGTGTGCTAGTATATGGTCTATTTTAGAGAACGTCCCATGTGCAGCTGAGAAGAATGTGTATTCTGATGTTGTTGGGTGAAACACTCTGTAAAGATCTACTAAGTCCATTTGTTCACAAGTTTGGTTTAATCAAATTCTTTCTATGTGCTTGGAAAGTTTCCTGCTATTAAATCTCAAAACATGTTTTTTTTTTTATTTCTTTTGAGCTATCTTCTGATTTTTCATTAATTCGTATTAGTCTTAGCTTTCTTTGTAACATCTAGCTGCTCCATTATTCAATCTTTGGAGCACATAGATCCCACCTTCCTTCTTCTCATATACACTTGTTCTTCCCTGCCTTCCTAACTTTTTTCTTCCTTCAAATTCAGCCATTTTGAGGAAGATCTCACCTTCCTCCCTTCTCTCACATTATCCTGCTCCCTTGTTTCCTTTCACTCCCCTTCCCCAAAGATCAACCAACTGGAGGATATTCCATCTTCCTCCCTTACATAAACAGGCTATTTCCTTCCTTCCCTCCTCCCTTCCTTACTTCTCTCCTTCCTTCCTTCCTTCTTTCCTTCCTTCCACCCTTCCTCCCTCCCTTTCTTCCTCTCTCCCTCTTATCATCTCTCCCCTTCTCTTCCTCAAATTTCCATCGGTGGGAGAAGGCCACCCCTTCTCCCTCCCAGCTTCCTTTTTTCCATCTTTCTCCCTTCCTTCCTCCCTTCCTTTCTGTCCTTCCTCCACCAGTTCTGCCAAGCTTCCCGCCCTTTTCTTTCTTCAAATTTCCATCAGTGGCAGGAGGATCCCTCCTGCCTCCCTTCTCATCCCCTCCTGCTCTTCCCCTCCCTCTCTCCTCCCTTCCTCCCGACCCCCAGAGAATACACAGACACACTCAGAGGTTCGCAGATGTAGGTGTTATTGTACCATCACTTGAAAGTGTTGGTGTAAAATCTTGGGACTACCAGAGCCGCTCAACTGCGGTGTCCAGACCGCGAGCCACTTTTCAGATTGTAGGGCGGCTTGCGGCCTCTCAGGCCACGAGACTCTGCGATTTTCTTCCCCGAGCCTGAGGGTCCCTGGTGTTGGCGGGACCTCTTCCGGCCCTGCTTCGCTGGCTTTCGCTTCCGGCCTGTCTTGGACTCGGGTTTTGGGAGGGGAATGTGGGGGGCTCTCTGGCAACTTCCGTGTGCCCCCATGGACACGCTCCTGCTCTGGCGCACTTTCCCGCATTTTCTCATCCTTTTGGCGCCACGGGGCAAACCCTGCCGCTGCCTCCCCTCTCTTTGGGTCCCCAGCTCAACTTGGGCCATGTGAGGAGTAATTTTCTTCAGTGTATCGGCACTCTTGCCCCTGGTTGGTTTCTGGGTTACCTGGAAGGACACAGGGAGATCACAGAAGAGCACTGGTTTGGGGGAGGCGGGGAGCGATGGGAACAGGGGCTTCAAGAGAAGGGCTACAGCCTGAGGACAGGTAAGGGTCTTGGGAGGGTTGTCAAGGGGACAAGGGCAGGAGCTAGGAGGGTCTGCTCACCTTGCCCTTAAATTTAGGTGGTGAGATCGCCCTTCTCTTCCTTCTCAGGAGTGTTGTTGATTCCGCGGTTTCAGAAGCTCTACGCCGCCCCCGCTTCCTACGCGGACATCTCGCCATGCTTCCCAGAAGAGCTCTTCCCAGCGGTCTGCCCCCGGTGGGCCTGACCTCCCTTTATAAACCTTCCCCCAAGGGGGCCACGCCCTTGGGCTTTCTTTGGTCAGCAAGGCACCAGCCAATGGCAACCCTGAGTGGGCAGAGAGAGATTATGACGTCACAGAACACCATCTGGACAGGTCCATGGGGAAGGAGAGGTATGGTGAGTCCAACATGGTATGGTTAGAAAAGGGAGAAAATTACTTTGTGACCCTACAAAGCTTTCCCAGACTGGTCTCCCGCCCCTTCTATCTACTTATGCTCCATTTTCATGGATTGTACTGCAGGGAGAGGGTCTTTCCTCCACACTATACCTAAGGCCACCCCTATTCACTGGTACATTTTGTTTTGTCCCTTTCTCTACCATCACCTACTTTGTGTCTACCTGATATTTCCTGCTAGCCACAGCCATATCTCAGACTATGTGGAGATGTGCACAGTCCTTCCCTTCTACAAATTTCTCTTATGCACACTGAAGATTACCTACTACTTGGCTACCACCAGAGCATTCTCTTCTACCCTACTCCCTCTCCCCGGGGTCCACTGACATTCCCTCAGATATTGTTTTCTAGTCTGCAATCATTGCCTTTCAGCTGTCAGACTTCAGCGAATAGACTGGCTCCACAAGCTAACCTAGTCACCTTTAACATTGAAGAGCCCTGCTTACCTCAGTAGATGTACTACCTACACTCAAGGTTTAACAGTTGTCTTAGTTCCTTTTCTGTTTGCTGAGACAAAATACCCAGCACCCAAAGTGGAAGTGGGAAAGATTTATTTAGCTCACAGTGTGAAGTAGTATCAGTCCCTAATCAGCAGGCTCCAAGGCAGGGTGGTGTGGCAGGGGGGCAACCATTCCTGGTGGTGGAAGATACCAAGTGCAGCAAGGGGTGGACAGGAGCCTCTTTTAATCCTTTAGGTTGTATGCAGGCAACCCATCCTAGGGCAGGTGTCACACTCACACCCTTCATCCCAGCATTAGCCCGTCAATCAACCACAAACTCTAGATTCTGCTGCCTCTGATGAGGTAGCCTCTCATGATGCCATGAGGCTTTGTGGGGACATCCAGACATAAAGCATAACAACAGTTAGGAGAAACAAGACAGATAATCATGTTCCAGAAGTTCTATGGGACAGTTGCATGTTCCATACATTCAAATACAATCTCAGACTGATTAATTCATAAAGCACAGTAGGGTTGGCTTGGATTGTGTAACATAGTTTTTGAGGTTCTATTCAGTGTAACAAATTTTTGTTTTATTTTGTTTTGTTTTTTGAGACAGGGTCTTGTTCTGTACCTCAGGCCCTTAAAGTTATAGCGATCCTCCTGCATCAGCTTCTGGAATGCTGAGATTTCAGGCATGCACCACCACATCCAGGCATGGAATGAGTTTTTCACAAAAATTCTCCAGAAAGGAAAGGGAGAAGTGAAATTATTGATACAGAAAAAATAGGATAGTATATGCATACAATTGTACTAAGTTCTTTTTGTGTGTTACTGAGACAGGATTTCACTGGTAGTTTATGCTGATCTTGGACTCATTGTGTAGCCCAGGCTGGACTAGAACTTTTGGTCATCCTCTTGCCTCAAACCTCCTTAGTGCTAAGATTACAGGTGTTACCCTTTGTGTCCTGAGGTACCCCCAAAGCTTCAGGCAGTCATTGATGGGTCTTTTCACATGTGGCTTGTGTGCTGCTAGGATTAAGGATGTGATGTTGGACGTGAATCGTGGTGTGATGCTAGGATTAAGGGTGCTCTAACCTGGGTGTGAGTACCATTCTCCCTCAGGATGAGTAGGCTGCATAGGACATGAGAAACAAAAAGGCACTCACTGCTTGTTGCTTGTTACTTGCTGCTTCTTTCTTACCCTGCTGCTCTGCAGTGCCCTCTGCCACACCACCCTGCCTCAGCTTCAGACAAATATGAACTGAAAGCTCTACAAACTGTAAGCCAAATAAACCTTTTCTCTTTTAACTTTAGGCATCAAGTCTTCTGTCTCAGCAACAAGAAAAGCAATGAAGACATTCACTTTGACAGTTTTTATTCTGCTAAAACCCCTCCCTTCCCTTCTCCCTCTTTCCCCAGGTCCATATCCCATCCCTACCTAGAGAGGACACTTTCAGCCCCTTTGATACTGCATCCAGTCTATTGGGATTAGAGCACTGCCAATCCAATCAGTAGACTGATACAGCAATCATCTACTTCAATCTCAGCACCCTCAATCTCAGCATTGCACTACAGATGCATCATATACTCTCTATTCAGCCAACTCTGAAGAAAACTCTGATTGCATGAGGCTTTCAGGGGACACCTACACACCAATCATAACATTGAGCATTTGGATTGGAACAGAGTTATGGAAATTTGCACAAAAGGGGATGTGACAGTGTTTTTAAAATTAGTATTCACAGCAAGGTACTTGTTTTATGTTTTTTCACCATATCTTGCTTCAAATTTCCACAGTGACAGAACTCGGCAATGCTCATCTCAATTACCTGGTTGGTACCTGGAATCACCTTTGTACACAGGTGTCTGACACTCTCCAGCTCTCATTTCAATGTAGATTAAATGCAGATTCTCCTGGTTTTTATCTCAGACCTTCCTGAGCAGCACTCAACCACTGTGCCCTCAGCCAGGATATGTGTCCCTAATAGGAATCAAAATACACTCTTTCTTCAGAGTATTTATAATGATTACTATTAATTCACTTGTGTGGTTGAGTGCTTTATTTATTAATTCTTACTGCAACTCACGGTAGTCTTCTAAACTTGTTATTCTTATCTTCATGATAAAATGGGCTCATAGGTTTAAAGACTTAACTGAGGCCCTTGACATAGTAGAGAAGGATCCAGAATTCCCTAACAGACTGAAGTTCTTCACATAATCTTTGACATACTCTCCACTATCACTCTTTGTTGAAATGAATCCTTCTGTCTTCATGTTAATCAAAATCAATATGTATCCATAGATAAAGTCCTGGCCTAAGGATACCCAAGCGTTTATGAGTGTCTGTCTCTGTAATTACAGTTGGGCAAAGGTCTGTGGTTACAGAAGATGCTGTGGTTGTGGGCACGATACCCTCCTGGCCTCCTCTGGCCACATGCACAGGTAGGATTGATGGACCAGGAAGAAAGTGTCCCTGGAGCAAGCTTCAATCAATGAAGGATGAAATTTGGTGGGTAAATACTCCAGTTTCTTCACCTTCCCATTTGGAAATTCGGAGCTGTGCTCCATAAATCTCAAAAAGGGTCTCCAGTGGAATGCAACCTTAGTTGCCCACTGCAAGCCCCGATTAATGAACTTATCCATCATCTGGCTTTCCTCTTTCAACTGCCTCACTTCTCTACTCCTTTACAATACTAACAGGGATCACCCCCCAAATTAACTTATGGCATGAAAATCTAGTGTCAGAGATGATGTTGGGGGTAACACAGAGTAGTTACTGTATTTTCTACTTTGTGTCTGCAGGTTCCCACAAGGCCTCATGTGGTCATAGGGGGTGGGTATTTTTGCAGGTGGCTGAATATAGAGTGTGTGATTGATTTGAAGTGCGATGCTGGGGTTAAGCGTGTGAGGGCTAAAACTGCCCTATGGACGGTGGTCTGCATACAATATAATGGACAAAAAGAGACTTTCTCTCTCTCTCTCTCTCTCTCTCTCTCTCTCTCATCCACCCATCTTTCTCTCTCCCTGCTTTCAGTTTTTTTTTTCACCATGAACTGTTGCCCCTCTGCCATGTGCCACCCTGCCTTGGAGCCAGCTGACTACATACTGAAACCATTATAAACTATGAGCTAAATAAGCCTTTCACCCTTTAACTTTGGGTGTTGTACATGTGTCTCAGCAGCAAGTGAAAAGTAACCAAGACAGTGACAGAAAACGTAATGGAAGTATTTTAGTTACAGATCATCTGGATATTATGCATTATATCTCACTGACATTTTGTCATACAGACTGCATCTATTTATCAATTTATTGATCTGTTTGTCAATATACTTGTCTTTTAAAACCTTGCATGGTGTAAAATGACCTTCAGGTAACCACATATATCTCCACTTGAGCACCAGCCTCTTACTCTTGTTCCTTCCCCAGACTGCAGAGTTACTGCTTCCTGGAGAACGCACTGATGAACAGGGAACCTTCTGAGGAGTACAGCAACATTCACAAGGGTTGAGATGGAGAGTGAGTACCACCTACCAGCATCTGGGGCACCACCTGCCTTTGCTGCTGTAGCTGTGAGTAATTCTATAACTACTGCCAGGGAAGTTCCTTCCCTGCTGTAACAGAGGGTTAGAGTCAAATGTATTCAAAGTAACCACTAGTAAGCTGGGTAGACAACAGCATCTGATTGCTCTGATGTAAGTCTTCGAAAGAGCCTCTTACTGGGATAGATGAAAAAACTGTTTTGATTTTAGCACAAAGTCAGCATCAGCTGAGAAATAAGGTTTCAAGTCTTCTGCCTTTAAAAGGTACCTCAAAGGCCCAAAGGACAGAAGTAACCACATGTAGGAGGCAATTCCATAATTAACAAACGATGACTGATTTCTCAAAGTCCATGATTGTGTGGAGCCTGATGTCAGTCTCAACTCATGAGCCTTGCTTAAAACAAGGTACAGGATCCTGCTAGTCACTCGGTAGCCAGCTGACATCCAAAACACTGACATGTATAACCCCTGATTTAAGGCCCTTTGAGGCTGAAAGTGTCTTCAGTATCTCAGCTCTCAAAAGTTACAGACCCTGGAATTCCTCCATGTGACAGATATGAGCAAGTTTCTGCCCTAATGCCTGGGGTCCTGGAACAGAATAAAGTCCAGGTTCTGGTCTTATGACTTTCCTGGAATATAATTACAGTTATGAACTGGTGGAGCAAGGCTATATGCAAAAATTTTGTAGTCCTGTCATACATGTTTGTCCTTACATATCTTTTTCTTTCTATCTAGATGCCCTAGTCTCTAAGCAATAGAAAAACTAATTGAACTGGTGTTAATAATACATGGATGTAATATCTGACATAATAAGAAGTTCAGAGGCAACATGATTCTGAGGTAATACAACGAAGTAAGTCAAAGACTTCTGGAACCCAGATGGCTTGCATCATTTCACTCTCCCATTTTCCAGAATTCTCCAACCAACTTTACCTTTAAAGCCATATGCCAGAAGTACCTCCTTGTCTCAGCACTAATGCAATCACTGACAAGAGGACTAGAACCACCACAATCAGCTCAATTAGTCAGGATCTACCTGCTGGGGTAAACATGTGCCTGGCTTTTACTGAAGCATATGGCCACTTGATTTGGAGAGCAACTAGCATCCCTTAAGTAAACGAAAATGTGGTATCCCTCTTGTGGAGCAATGAACAGTGAGTGCTACATGCACCTTGCGTGGCCAACTTAAATTTTATTTCTCCATTTCTTCCTCACTACCCTGTTCTTTTTTGTTTACCTTTGCAGTTCTTTTAAATTTTGAAAACTGTATTATCTTTAAACTTATTTATTTTCTTTTCCATGTAATATAATGCAAACATCCAGTGGGTAGTGAGTTTGAGGACACCCAATCAATATTTGTTGACTGATGTCCTATACAAGCTTCTCAAAATGATCTTTGTATAAATATGTTCTGGAAAGACAAAGACAGCAAGAAGGATGATAGTTAAGCTTGACTGTGTCAACATATTGGCTTGTTACCCAGCCAGGGAGTTGGTGGGGCATTCTTCTGGATGACTTCATGTGGGCCATGGAGGCATAACCTTAAGTCCTATATAGGATTCCTTGCCCATCCTTCTGTGGTGAAGGTCCCCTTGTCTGCCTCCTCCCAGCTGGCATGACCTAAATATTTTTACCCCTCCAAACCCTCTGCCACAATGGCTCTGCCTTGCAGCAGTCAAGTGTGGACTGACTCCTCTGAAATATGAGCTAAATTAAATTCCTTCTCCTTTAATTTGTGGACGTTGGGTATTGTGTTTCAGCAACAGCAAAGCTGATGAAAGCAGAAAATTGGCACCAGAGAAGCGAGGTCACAGCTATGACTGTACCTGATCATATAGTTTATAAGCTTTTGAAAGTAGTTTTTGGAAGGACTTTGGAAAGATTTGGAGATGTGGGCTAGAGAAGTCTTATAGTGTGGTAAACAAAGCACAGTCGATGATTCTGGCCAGAGCTTCAAAGACCAGAATGTGTATAGAAATTCAGACAATAAAGGCCAGGCTCATGATATTTCAGCTGGGAGCAAGGATTTCATTGGTAGCTGGACTGCAGGTGATGTGTTATAGTCTAGCAGAAAAATCGTCTACATTTTGCCCATGTCCTGAGACTTCACAAGAGTTTGAGGTTCAAGGTGGTGGACGAATTGAACTGGTGGATAAAATTTCAAAGGTGCCCAATATTCAGGTTGTTGTATGGGTGCTGTTGACTACTTTTAACTCAATTTATAGAGAGAATCAGAACAGAAAAAAGAAAAGAGAAAAAAACTTATGTCTTGGCACAGAAAGAGGCATATATAAATTATGGACCAACAGAGATGTGATTGCTGAAGAGTTTAGTGTCATTTAAAACAAAATAATTACTTTGTACAGACAGAGACAAGAAGGAAGGTACCTTGAGGGTATCTCAGGAGCCAGAAAGACCCCCCAGTGTTTACAGGATCAAGGATGCAAAAGTATAAACCTTCCATTTGAGAAGAGAGTCCCTGCAGTGAGTGCTCAAGATGAAGCTCCTAGGGAATTGGTTTCCTGAAATTTATGTCAACAGAATCAGCCACCCAGGGACTCAGAGGCTCCTGCTGCCATGATCCATGCAGGCCTGCTGCTTCACTCACTAACAGCAGACCATGGCATTCTCCATATGTTATTGGTTGTGTCAGCAAACAGGATGACAACATTGTGGAGTGAGAGGCCTCCACCCAGATTTCAAAAGAAATCCTGGGAGACTTGGAAAGGAGATCCTCAGAGGGCTATAAATGGAGCTGTGGGAATGATGCCAAAAAGTCAGTGGAGAGCCCAGGAAGTCAGAGATGCCAGGAAAGTGAAACATTGGCTAAGGGGAGCTGCAGGCTGTGATCAGAGCAAGGCTAAGAGAGACCCTTTGAGCTGCAACCAGCAAAGCCAGAGGGATAGGGCCACCCCAGCCATCTGTGTGCTTTTTCTTATTTTTAATTTCTAATATTACATGGTTTTTAGTGTTCTAGTTAAAGTTTCTTGGTACTGTTTAGGTATGCACAATGACCAAATTCTTGTAGGGAATTTATATCTGTGCATGATATATATTGTTTCCTATTTTTCCCCCATTCCCATCCCCTCCTTTCAAACTCCTTTTGCCTCCCTATTCACAAAGCTGTTCTCATTTCATCCTTTTACTCATTTATTCTTTTCTCTTCCTCCCTTTCCCCTGTGCCTCACTAGTTTCCTTTTCCTTTGGACAATTTCTTCCTATTTTGCAACATCTATTGCACTTTTTGTTCCTATTTACATTTTCACTTTCTCACACCAGAGCGATACTGCTATTTTTACACATGTGTGTCCGATTTATTTCACTTTTAATTATAGTCTCAGGGTCCACCCTTTTAGCAATAACTGTCTCCATTTTATCTTTTTTATGGGTGAATAGTACTCTACTATGGAAGAACTACTATACCGTTTTTATCCATGCATCAGTTGTTGGGCATTTGAGCTGCTTCCAAGATTTAGGTATTTCAAACTGTGCTGCTACAAACATGGGTGCACGTAAATCTCTATGGTATGATGCTTTTAATTCTTCTGGGAAGACACCCCGAAGGGGAATAGCTGGGTCAAACTGAACCTCTAGTTTCAAATTTTTGAGGAATCTTCTCATAGATTTCCCAGCCTGCGCTCCCACCAACGGTGGAGAAGTGTTCCTTTTCCCCACAGACATTCTACCAAGTATTATTAGTTATTTCCTTGAAAATAGCCATTCCTTCTTGAGTGAAGTGCAATCTCAGTGTTGATTTAATTTGCATTTTTTGAATGGCAAGTGATATTGAATATTTCTCCATATATTTATTTGGCATTTGTACTCCTTCTGAGAAGTTTCTACTCATCTCAGATGCCCATTTTTGGATTGGGTCATTGAGTTTGTAGAGTCTTTGAATTTCTAACTTTTTTCATTTCTTCATATGTTCTTAATATGAGTGCTTTGTCTGAAGAGGAGCTAGCCTAAAGTTTTGGCACTCTGTGGGTTGTCATCTCACTGCACTGGTGATTTCTTCTGCTGTGCAATAGCTTTTGAGTAAGATGAGGTTGCAGTTGTTGATTCTTTGTGATAGTTCCTGTGCCATAGGGGTGTTGTTCCTAAAGTCTTTGCCTACACCTTTGCCTTCCAGAGTTCTACATGCTCTATCTTTCTGCAGATTTAGTGTTTCTGTTTTAATATTTAGATCTTCGCTCCCCAAAACACCACCAAAAAAAAAGACTTCTAGATTTAATAACCAAGTTCAACAGGCTTTGGATACAAAGTCAAACCCAAAAGTCCATAGCATTCCTGCCCACAACAAACTCCCTGAGAGAGAAATTAGGGAAACAATATGCTTCACAATAGCTTTTAAAAGAAAAATGTAATAGTAAGGAGTCACTCTAACACAGGAAGTATTGGATCTCTACATTGAAAAGTAGAGTACAAAAGGAGATTGAAGAGATTACCTCAGAAATGGAAAGATGTCCCTTGAACTTGGGTAGGAAGAACCAACCTAATGGCAATGACCATACTCTCAAAATTGGTATACAAGTCTGGGAATATAGCTCAGTGGCACAAGTGCCCGCCTGTCAAGATCCAGGTCCTGAGCTTGATTTCCGTTGCCAAAAAAATTTCAAAAACCCCAAAATTGCTATACAGATTTAATGTAATCTCAATCATAATACCACTAGCATAACCTCACAGAAGTACAGAAAACATTCCTAAAATTTATTTGGAACCAAAAGAGACACAGAATAGTACACGCAATTCTGAGCAACAAGGGCATGGTAGAGAATATCATAATCCCTGGTTTGAAATTATACCACAGAGGTACTGTGATACAAACAGCACGGTACTGGCAAAAAACAGAAAACAAAAACAAAAGAAAAACATCAGACCCAAGGATCAATGGAACAGATTAGAAGATGCAGAAACAACTCCAAATACACTCAGCCACCTGATCTCTCAGAAAAAGGCCAAACACATCCCCTGGAAGAAAGGTAGCCTCTTTAATACACTGTGCTGAAAAAACTGGCTTTCCACGTGCCAGAGATTAAAACTACACCCATGGTTATGACCATGCACAAAACTAAAATCGAAATGTATCAGTGATCTAAATGTTAAAAGAGAAACACTAAATTTACATGTTTCCACTATGTAAAGATTACATTTATTGGGGGGAGATTGTGCATATATACATCGTAATTTTTCATCCCCTCGTCCTTCCCTGCTTCCCGCAAATCTTCTTCCTCTCCTTATTTGTAAAAGCTCTAGTTATATTTTTTACTCAACTGTTTTTCAATCTTTTTTATTTTGAGAAGGAAAAATAACAGTAAAGCAGAATTTCTAAATGATTTAGTAAGAGAGTTAAAGTAATTAATGCATTTTACATTGTTGTCTTTGTAATAGTTGTTCAGACTACAAGATACAGGCATGGCTAGGGATTTAGGTCAGTGTTGCTTGTCACCTGCTTGGCAAGCACAAGGTCTTGATTTCAAATCCTGGTACAAAAAAAAAAAAAAAACCCACAAAAAAAAAAACAGATATAGGCATGTTACCTTGTCCAAACAATTTTAGGGCAAACCTTTCTTTTGAATAAACTAAGACAAACTAGCTGTATAACTATCTTGACTATCTTGCGTATAAATATATTTTTTCTTTTACCCTTCCTCTTTCCCCTGTCACAGTTTGTCTTTTCTTTTGAACAGTTCTTCCTAATTCACTATATCTATTGTACATTTTTTACTGTATTCACTTATTCAGTCTGTCATACTAGTGAGACAATATGATGTTTACACAAACGGATCTGATTTATTCCACCTTTGAATATGGCCTTGAGTTGCAGCCACTTACCTATAAAACTCTGAAGTTTTTTCTTATTCATGTCTGAATAGTACTCCATTATATACAAAAACCACATCTTTTTTATCCGTTCTTCGGTTGATGGGGCATTTGGATTGTTTCCAAGATGTAACTCTTACAAATTGTGTGTTATCAACATGGGTGCACATATTGCTGTGCTATGATGTTTTCTGTTTTTCTGGAAAAATACTCAGAACGGGAATGGCTGGTTCGAATGTGGCCTCTAATCCTAGGTTTTTGAGGTATCTCCACACTGATTCCCACAGTGGTTGTACTAGTCTACATTCCCAACAACAGTGAAGAAGTGTTCCTTTTTCCCCTGCAGCCCCTCCAGCACTTGTTATTGGTTGGTTTCTAGATGATAGCTAGATTCTTTCTGGAATGAGATAGAATCTTAGTGCTGTTTTAGTTTGCATTTCTTCAATGACCAATGATGTTGAACATGTTTTAATATATTTATTTGCTGTCTGTATTTCTTCATCTGAGAAGTGTGTGTTCATCTCAGATGCCCTTTTTGGTACTGGGTCTTTCAAATTTGGGTGCCTGACTTTTAAAAAATTATTTGTATGTGCTAGATAGAAGTCCTTTGTCTGAGGTACAGTTGGCTAAACTTTTTTTTTCAATTCATGGGTTTTCTTCTTATCTTATTCATGCTTGCTTTTGATGAGCAAAGAACTTTTCAACACGATGAGATCCCAGTTACTGATTCTTTGAAGAAGTTCCCATGCAGTTTGGTTTTTGTTCATGAACTCTCTGCCTACCCCTATGTCCTTGAGAGCTTTACCTACTTTCTCTCCCAGTAGATTTAGTGTTTGTGTTTTAATATTTAGATCTTTAAGCCATTTTTACTTTATTTCTGTGCATGGTGATAGGTATGGGTCTAATTTTGGTCTTCAGCATGTGGAGAGCCAGTTTTACCAATACCATGTGTTAAAGAGGCTATCTTTCTTCCACTGAATATGTTTGGCCCATTTGTCAAAGATAAGGTAGCTGAATGCATTTGTAGCTATGTCTGAAGCTTCTAATCTGTTCCATTGAATCTCAGGTCTGCTTTTTTGCCACTGCCATGCTGATACAGTATCTTTGCAGTAGTATAATTTCAAGTTAGGGACTGTGATGCCACCTGCCTTTCCTTTGTTGCCCAGGATTGCTATTGCTATTCTGAGTCTCTTCTGGTTCCAGATCAAGTTTAGGATTGTTTTCTCCAGATCTGTGAGATATACTAATTGTATTTTATTTGGGATTGAATTGCATCTGTTAAACAATTTTGGGAGCATGGCCAGTTTCACAATATCAATTCTTCCTCTCCTTGAGCAAGGAATATCTTTCCATTCTCTGAAATCCTCTTCAATCTCTTTTTTCAGAGAACTGTAATTTTCACTCTATAGATCTTTTACTTCCTTTGTTAGATTGATTCCTAAGTATTTTGTTATTTGGGATGCTATTGTGAAAGGTGTGGTTTCCCTAATTTCTCTGTCAATGTGTTTGTTATTTTTAAACAGAAATTCAATTGATTTTCTCTCCTGAACTTGGTTGTTAAATCTATAGGGCTTTCGGTGAAGTTTTTGGTGTCTTCTATGAGACTATCATGTCATTTGCAAATAATGATAATTTCACTTGTGCCTTTCCTACCCTTATTCATTCTATTTCTCTTTCTTGTCTAATTGCTCTGGCTAATGTTTCCAGCACTATATTGTGTAGGAGTGATGATGTGAACATCCTTGTCTTGTTCCTGATTTTAGAATGAAAGCTTTTAGCTTTTGTCCATTCAGTGTGATGTTGGCCGTTGGTTTGTCATAAAGGCTTTTATCATATTGAGATAAAGACTATCTGCTCTGATTTTCCATAGAATTACTTTTTTATTATATATGAGTGCTGGAGTTTAGCAAAAGCTTTTTCTGCATCTATTGGGATGAACATGTGATGTTTGTCTTTGATTCTGTTAATATGGTGTAGTACATTTATTGATTTGTATATGTTGAACCATTGTTGCATTCCTAGGATGAATCTCTTTTAGTTATGCTATATAATCTTCTTGATGATTTACTGCATTCTCCTTGCTAGTACCTTATTGAGGAATTTTTTTTTTTTTTTTTTTTTTTTGTCCTTTTCAGGCACGGTTTCACTATGCAGGTGAAGTTCGCCTCAAACTCCGTTTGTAGCCCAGGCTGGCCTCAAACTCACAGCAATCCTCCTGCCTCAGCCTCCCAAGTCCTGGGATTACAGGTGTGTGCCACCATACCTGGTTTATTGAGTATTTTTGTATCTGTGTTCACTAGGGAGTTTGGCCTGTCTTTCTATGTTTTCATTGGGTGTTTCTCTGGTTTTGGTATGAAGGTAATATGTACCCCCAGGAATAATTTAGGGAGTATTGCATTCCTTTTTTGTTTCTTTAAAGATTTTGACAAGTATTGGCATTAAATGTTATCTAAATTTCTTGTAGAATTGAGCGTTGAATCCATCAGGAGCTGGACTTGTCTTTGTTGGTAAAATTTAATTACAGTTTCAATGTCATTAACTGATAATGGCTTATGCATAATTTTTATATCTTCTTGATTCAACTTTGGTAATTCATATGTATCTAGGAATCTGTTATTTTCTTCTGTGTTTTCATTCCTATTAGACTAAAGGTTTTTGAAATATGTATTGATAAGCTTTGGAATTTCCACACTATCTGTAGTTATTTCACCCTTTTAATTCTGCAGTGCATGAATTTGAGACTTTTCTTGACTTTTTTTGATAATGTTGGCTAAAAGTTTATTAATTTTATTTATTCTTTCAAAGAACCAACTGTTGGATTCATTAGTTCTTTGTATTGTTTTCATTGTGTTAGCTTCTGCTCTGATCTTTATTATTTCCTCCTTAATTGGCTCTGTATTTGTCTTGCTCTTCTTTTTCTAGAAGCTTGAGGTGCAGCATTAGGTTGTGTATTTTTGCTCGATCTGTTTTCCTGATGTGAGTATTCACCTCTATAAATCTCCCTCTTAGAACTGCTTTCATTGTGTCCCATAAGTTCCAGTATGTTGTATTTACTTTATCTTCAGTTGTGTGTGTGTGTGTGTGTGTGTGTGTGTGTGTGTAATCTCAGGAATCATACTCAGGACTTTATCCTTGCTTGGCAGGCACTGTGCCACTGAGCTGTATCCCAGGGTCCCAGGCTGAATTGCAAATATTGTTTAATTTCTTCTGTGACCAATGGTTGTTTAGGAGGTTTTCATTTAATTTCCATGTGTTTATGGAGTTTTGTGGTTTCCTTTGCCAGTAATTTCCAATTTCAATGCACTATGGTCAGATAATGTGAATGAGATAATTTCAACTCCTTTCCATTTACTTAAGCATATTCTGTGGGCTAGTATATGGTCTACTTTAGAGAATATTCTATTGTGCAGCTGAGAATGTACATTTTGAAGATGTTGGGTTGAATACTCTGAAAACATCTACTAAGTTTGTTCACTGATTTGAATCAGGTCTGATATTTCTTTGCTGATTTTTTCTCTAGTTGATCTATTTCTTTGTGACAATGGGGTATTAAAGTCTCCCATTACAATTATGTTATTGCTAATATGATTTTTCATGTCTACTCATAATTGTCTTATATAATTCGGTGCTCCTGTATTTGGTACATACATATTTACCGTTGTTATCTCTTCCTCTTGAAGCTTTCCCTTTACAAGTATTAGTGACCCTCTTTATTTCTTTTGATCATTTTTGGTTTGATGTTCATGCTGTCTCCAAGCAGAATAGCTACCCCTGCTCTTTTCTGAGTTCCTCTTTCATGGAAGATTATTTTCCATCCTTTGATTCAGTCTATTGATTTCTTTTTTGAGTTAAATGTGTTTCTTGTATAGAACATATTGTTGGATCTTGTTTCTTGATCCATTCTGCCTGTCGATTTTTTTTGATTGGTGAATTGAGGCCGCTTTACCTTGATTGTTGCAACTGATATATATTGTCTTACATTTGTCATGATATATTCCTGCTACTGGTTTCCTAATCTTCCCCTTGTTTAATTGTTTACCCTGCCTGATGGTTTCTTTATGTTGCTGTTGTTGGAATTGTGATCATTGTTATCTGTCTAGAATGTATTTCAGTACTCTTTGTAGAGTCTTTTTGTGGTCATGAATTTCTTCAATTGTTCTTTGTCATGGAAGTATCTTATTTCTCCATTAATTTTGAAAGATAGTTTTATAGGGTACATCAGACTGGGTTGGAAGTTGTTTGCTTTCAGGATTTGAAATATTTCACTCCAAGCTTTTCTCTACTTGAGTGTTTGTGTTGAGAAGTCTGCCATGATTCTGATGGGCTTTCCTTTATAAGTGATCAGTTTCTTTTCTCTAACAGCTTTAATATTCTGTTCCTGTGCTGACTTTCTGGAATCTTGATTATTACATGTCTTGGTGTGGTTTTATCTTCATCATGGCTGTTCGGAGTTCTGTGTGCTTCACTTAGCTGTATGTCAAATTTTTTATCCATGCTTGGGAAGTTCTCTGCCACTATTTCTGTGTAGAGATTTTTTAAATGACATTTGTGTTATCCCCAGTTATCTCATCGACCCAAATCAATCCTATGTTATTCTTCTTTATTTCATCTTGTAGTTGTTGGATTGATTTTTCATGGTCCTTTTCTATTTTTCAGATATTTTTCTCTTCATGATCACTAGGTACCATTTTTTCTTCAAGATCTGATATTCTATCCTCTCCTTCATTCAGTCTGTTCCATATATTTTTAAAGGATGTTTAATCTCTTGGATTTCTGCTTGGATTTCTTTAGTGGATTCCATTTCTTTCCTATGTTGGACATTTTTGCTTCCATCATTTTTCTAAGCTCACCTATTCTTTTCTCTGTGTCTTCTCTAATATCTTTGATTTTAAGCATAATTTCTGTTGTATATGAGAGATTATTTTCTCATATCTTTTTACACTTATTTTTTTTTCACTTCTGTTTCTGTTATTTCAAAAAATTCCAGTGTTTGAGTTCTGATTTTATTTATTTTACTGTGTTCCAGGCTTGGCCTGGGTGGGCTGGGAGTCTGGGGTTGCACTTTTCTTCTGTGTCTTGTCATTTTCTATTTTACTTTGTTTTGTATGTTGATGCTTGCCAATTTCTTATGATAGCTTTATCACTAGTACTGAGGCTTCCCCGAAGATGTCTGTTCTTCAGGGATGTCCTGTAGGTATAAGTGGTTCTTTATAGAAGAAATCTAAGTAATTTCTCTTCCTAATTTTTAAAGGATGCAAATTTACTGCTTGGTTCAGTATCTAATCCTTTGGTACTGAGTTGTGGTGGTGATTATGACCTCATACAATCACAATATTATCATACAGGGGAGAAAAACTGCTTGTAACATGTATCACATATTGGCTAAAGTAGTACAGTTAGTAATAGTAATAATTTCAAGTACAGTTTGGCTACTGACAAACTATGGTAACCATTAACTTGCTACTTCCAACCACAGGAGCAAAATCTAAAAGAGCAAACTCTTTTGTTGTATGACAAAATCAAACATATACAATGTACTTGTATGCAGTGATTTTTCCCCCTAGGGAAGCGATTTTACCTTTCTGTGAGGTGTGGGATGTTAAGATGAATAGGGGACAGGGAGTGATGAATAAGGTCAAATGTAGTAGAGTCAAGGCTGAAGGTCAAAGGATGTTCACCCAAGTTTTGGGAAACTGAAGACACAAGAGAGAAAGAATGATGTAGAACGTGAAGGAGTAATCAGAAAGGGAAGAGACAATGTTTACTCACTTAAAAATTTATATTCAAATATAGTTGAATACATTATATTCAAATGTATAAATTGAATTTATATTCAATTGTAATTTGAATTTATATTCAAATGTAGAGAAAGAGAATCAATACAAGAAAATGAAAAAGATAAGAAACCTAAACAGTGAAAAAAGTAGAAAGAAAAAGAACAGAAAAGAAGCAAGAAAAGAAGAAAAAAAGGAAAAAATAGACAAGAAAGAGAGGAGAAAAAAGAAAAAATCTAAAACAAAAATAACCACAAAATACAAGATGACTCCCAAGCAGACAGGAAAGAGATAGCCAATCAGACAAACAAACTAGAATAAAAGTAGTGAAATAATTCTGGTGTTTATAGTTCTGTAATAGTGTCCATATCAGATCCCAGAAATGTGCTCTGTACTCCAGTCAACTTTGCCATGGGAACTGAGCTAGGTGTGGAGCTGATCTTCGCCACTGGATGTGGGGGCTGGGACTGGTCTCCTGTTGGTGGAGTTCTACAGAGTACAGCTGCTGGCTCCTCACTGCTGCTTGAGACACTTCCTCACTGCTGATATCGCTGATTACTCCATGTGCCCAAACAGGCTGTCCTGGGTTTGGAGGGTTCCAGTTGTTCTGCCCTCCAAAGGCATGTGTGTGCCTGCATGCCCTGGGACCTGTCCTGGGTCTCATAATGCTTATTTTGACTGAAGAAATCTTAGTAATTTCTCTTCTTAGCATTGCCTTTTGGACCCCTACAATCATCTCCAGTGTTTATTTTTCTTGCTGAAATAATTTTTTTATTAATTGTTTAAGAATGGGTTCATTCCTGGTTGTGATTTAGGAAAAATATAACTCCCAACCTGCTAGATGTCAGATGTGCAAAGTTCATGTCCCCTGAAATTGAAGAAAGTACTCTAAGGACAATGGGTATTAAGAGTGTGAAATTCTTATTGAGAAAGAGCTCCTGAGAGACAAGAAAGGTCCTGAGTAGGTTAGCACCAAGGTTCTTTGTCAGGGATAATTTATGCAACAAGGTAACAATGTGGGTACAACATGGATCAAACTTCATGTGAATTATAGGACTACAAGGATAACCCCTTAGCTAATATTGATCCAATAGGGAAGTGAGTCACATAGCAAAGACACATGGAAATAACAAAAGCACTTTCTGGGAGAGTGGTCTGGATGCTCTGGTCACCCACCTGAGTGGCTGATGTCTATCTGGACTTTACTGGACCAGGTGATACCAATCACAGTACAATCTCAAGTTATCATTTATCCCTCAGGGAGGCATGTAGGCCTGGTCACTGTATCTTTATCTTGAGGCCTGGGCTTTAACGGATGGACCTCCAGCTCTTGGCTTTTGCACTGACTCTCTCAGTGGCTTTTCTCTGTCTGACTGCCTATTAATTTCTATCTAACTTAGTTTCCTTTAATAGAAGTATCTCTGAATCATGATATTATTATTGTTGTCACCTGTAATTTGTATGTTGACTTGGTGAAAATTTCTATTGTCAAAGTGACTTTTTTCTTTGCATATTGAAGATACTACCTGACTATTTTGGCTCTATAGTTTCTGACATTTGTTCTAATGTTAATATAATTTTTAAATTTTCAAGTGTTTTTTATCCACTTGATCATCTAGAATTTCTCTTCAGCACTAATGCACTGAAAGTTCATAATGAAAGGTGTGTGCATGTGTGTTTTCAGCAGAAGGAAAATAATATTCAAATTTTTGGGTTCATCATCTAATTGAGCCATTTAATTTATAAACCATTCCTTATTTCCCATAGGAAAATCTTCACACATTCAATCATACTTTATTATGTTTGTTGTCTTGTTCTAGAAGTATTTACTAATATTGGAGTTTCTATTTCCGCTATGTGGATCTGTTGAGATTTTTATAATTATTATTTTTAATAGCTAAGATTGCAATTTGATTTTTAATGGCATTCTTTCTCTTCATAAGTACAAATCCCCTGTTACTTTCTAAGGATACACATTGTTTTTCCCCTGCAGTACTCAGAATTCAACCCAGGTCCCTGAGTATTGTAGGCAAGTGCTCTACTACTGAGGTACATTTCCAGAAAATAAAGTTTATTTTTAAATTTTGCCCCATTTGCTGTTTTGATTCTGCTTTCTTGAGTATAAATTCTTTCATTTAGTGGGTATGTCTCTGTTCATTGTTGGCTTTTATTAAAGGTGTAGAAATTTGGGCCTATGTATAGTACTCAACTTTGTCATGAAGATCCCTGAATATATGAAGGATGGTATTTTCAATGCCTTTTAAGTAGACTAGAGGACAAAGCAGTGAAATATCACACTCTGAACTTCAGGAGCTTGTCTTCTATGATCGGTTTCCCTGATTCTCTCAGGGACATTACCTTATCCTTTGCCCCCACTTTCCTTGCTTCTGCCAAGAGACTAACAGACACTTCCCCTTGCTGACTTGTAGCTCAGTTCATGGTGGTGAGAAATATATGGGGAGATCTCTGGCTACTCTTGTGTCAAGGACATCCCAGAATGAAGACCTCTTAGTGTTACTCTCTTCTTTTGATATTGGACACAATTGCAAACATTTCATTCAAATCCCTTTGGATTTTAATCTTTTAGAATTTGCTCAGAATTTCTGGTTTCTGGCGGTTTCCTTTTTAATTTTTGTGTTTGATTGAGCATTTATCAATTTATCTTAATTTTACATCAGTTCAAGAGATTTTATTACAAAAAAGAAAATTTTAGAGACATGGAGGCTACATATTCAGTACAGAATTTTGAAAGAGAATTCATCAGTTTTCCCCCGAGTTCATATATTTTATACTATACAATATTTAATATAATACAATATTAGTTGATGTGGAAGTAGAAATCACTCAATAGAAATTGTTTTTAGACAGCAGTCTTTGTTCCTTCAAAAGAGATATATTAATCATTTTTTTCAAATGTTAATGTATCTTAAGAAAGCCATTCCACTTTTGGATCATAAGTTAATTATTTTATTAACAAGTTAATGTAATGTGTTAATGATAACAGTAGAATAAGAACTACTTCATTGTCATAATTAATTGAGGCTAAACATAATTCATTGCATAATCAGGCAAGGTACATTTTGAGATGTTGTTTCCTTGATTTTTTATGGTGGTTTCTCATTCCCTGAACTTAATGATGAAGTTGAGCAATTCAGAGTGCCTCTCAGCAATTAGTTCCAATAAACCAGATTCAAATTTTGTCATGAGTCATGCACCTTGTTTCTTTAATCATTGTCCTCCAATGTGGTTGAGAAGAGCTGAAGAATATGCACTAATTAATTAAGAATATCATATTGAATTGCCAAAACACACCTCCCAATAATGTTAGTCTTGCCATTTATCCTAAAATATTTGGTGAAAGCAACCCAATGTATGATGTGCAGATGACGTATGTGCATCATCTAAAATATTATTAAAATTAGCTCCTATATACTAACTACCCAGTTAAGAAAGTTAATATTGCTAATTCTTTCAAGGTCCATATTTGACCTTTCTTCATCACATGTCCCCTATTTCCCCCAGAGTAATCATTATCCCAACTGAATGTTTATGTTATGCTATTTCTCCTTCATATTTTTGATACATGTAGATGCACATATGCATTCTTAAAACATAAGTGATTTAGGTAAGCTGGTTTTGGGAATTCTTAAAAATAGTATCATATTCTTATAAATAGTAAATATTCTTATAAATAATATCATTATTCTTTGGCAGTTTTCTTTTTATTCAATATTATGTTTTTATTATTAACCAATGTCGATTCATTTAGTAGTTGCTTGTTAATTTTCAATTTTTAATTTTGCATTCTATTATTATTCTAAAAGGTTCTTAACTATTTTCCCATAGGAAACATTTATATTACTTTTTGTTGTTTTTGCTGTTTTTAGTTCTTATTTATATCTTTTCTATCACAAGTGTGGCTAAATACATTTTTATTTGTTACTTGTGTACACATGGAAGAGATTCTTTAGAACAAAAAAAACATAAATTTAGAGTATCTACATCTCAGATTAGATTGTCTTTAATGTTCCTGAAATCATTGCCCAATTGTTTTCCAAAGTACTGATTTATCATTTTATTATTTATGTGTATGTCAAAACATCTTGCTTTATCCCTTAAATATATAACATGCAAAGTGAAAGTACTGATATGTACTTCCACAGTTATGTGAGATTTATCTTCAATCATAGCCACACCACTTGCTTTGCAAGACTTAGAAAACATTTGCCTACTTGGTCGTCTTACCTTGGGCTACCATGACAAAATACCATTGATTGGGTGTTCCGAAGAACAGAAATTTATTTTCTCACTATTCTGGTGGCTGCAAGTTTGAGATCGGGGTGCCAGCATAGTTACGTTCCTGTGTAAAGCTTGTTTATGGCTTACCAATGGTAATCTTGGTTTATCCCCACTTAACACAGTAAAAGAGAGTAAAAGATCCTTCATGCCTTTTATTATAAGGACATTAATCCTACTAGATTAGGTCCTAACCATTCTGACTTAATTTACCTCTATTACTTCCTGAACGCAAATAAATCTCATTAGGGGTTACAGCTTCAACACATGAATTTAAGAGGAAAGTGTCACAATACAGTTCATAGCACAGATGGAATGAAAACATATCATCGTGATTTTTCTTTAAACTTTTCTGATGTGTAATGCCATCAAGCATTTTTTATAAGTTCATTGGTTATGTGGCTTTTGGCTTCCTGTCAATGTCTTTTGGTCATTTTTCTTCATTTGCTCATCTTTTATTTTGGATTTATATAATTTCTTAATGTATTCTTTGTTGTTCATGTAAGATGTAGATATTTTCTCCCAGTTTCCAGATTAATTTTTCAGTTTTTTCATAGTATATTTTGAATACCATCAATTTGTAAACATTTTTATGTAGTCACATATTCAATTATTTTTTCATTAATAGTTTACTCATACATAGTTAATACAATTTTTCTACCCATCTAAAGAAATTCTCTTTTTATACTCCCAGAAATGTTAAAGTTTTGCTTTCCTCAGTTAAATTCCAAAGCTAACTAAATATTTTAGATGATCTGTAATTAGTATCCAAATTTATTTTTACAGATTGTCAAAGAAGTATTTATTAATATGTTTACCCATCCTTTACTGATTTGAAATGTTACTACTTTATTTTTTTCTGGGCTTGCCAATTTCATTGACCTATTTTTTAAATCCCTGCATGATGTGTTCATTGACCTAATTATCACACATTTAACTTTATTCTACAGTGATATCTACTTTAGCAAATAAGCCCACCCTATTATTCTTCATGAGTGTATACACCAGTTCGACTTTTTCGTCTTCTATATAAGGCTTGAATTAGAATAATTCAGGACTTTTATTGAGCTTATATTGATTCCACAAATCAATTGGAGGAGAAGTGATGTATTAAATTGTTTTGACCACCTAACCACAAGCATTTGTTTGGGTCTTCTTTAGTAACTTTAATAAGTTCTCTACATTTTTCATATAAAGATTTTGCACAACTTTTTTTTTAGGCCTGATGACATGCTTCTGATGCTGGCTCTGTAATCTACATTAGGGGAAGACAGAAGTTGTGTTTTATGTGGTTATAAAAAAGCAACTAGACCTTGGTGGGCACTGCCCTGGACCCCCCAAAACCCAAGATTATTGGAAATAATCTCTCAGGTACAACATCCACTAGAAAAATAGTGAAGGAGCTTGAGACAAAAAGGACTTCAATCTTGGTTTTGCAATTAAATCACTGTCTTTAAACTAGTTACTTTACTTCGCTGAACCTTAGTTTATTTCTCTGAGAAATAAGAAGGTGAAATATGATTCCCAAAGTGTTTCAATCTAGTAATATATGAACCTTTTAGAAGAAAATTTACATTAAAAGCTAACAAGGGTCATGGAACCCTTAAGCATTGTTTTCTGATTTAGCCTGTCACAGCAATAAACAATTCATCAATTACAGTGCTTTACAGGAGAAAACATTTCTCGTTCACATTATAAGTCAGTAGCTGTGGGTAGTCTGTGGCTATTATACTTCTCATCAATACTGTGTCCTTTGGAACTGGATCTCGGTGCTTACTATGCAAAATGTTTCCCCAAAACATTGCTCCCTAACTTAATACTTTTTAGATGAATTATAATACAATTCAAAATTATGTTAGCTGCAGTGTATTTGTTCTGCTTATAAAGGTGATAATTGCTTAATAAAGAACATTTCAAAACCATAAAAAATTTAAGAAGATAATGCAATTGACCAAAGAACCAAGCACATAGAGAAAATTAATATAATATTTTATATTTTTACTTTTCATTTTCACCTTTGTGTCAAGGCATATACCTGCAGATTTTAATAAAATCAGGATGATATTGTGCAAGTCGTTCTGTAATCATATCACAAAACATAACATTTTGTAATCATATATTTCTTTGTAAAGAACATTAAAAACAAAAATTTGAAGGGTGTGTAATATCCCATAACATGCATCTTCTGAATATACTTAACCTTTTCTCCAGTCAGTATTTCCATTTTTCTGCTAGTATAAGTAAAGCTACAACTAATGTTGTCAAAATATCAGAATACTGGTCATTTATTATGTCTTTATAGAAGATTTCTGAAGAATTGATATGGATTCTGGCCTTGGGGTGTTTTACATCAAACTCGCCACAAAGGCCTGACATCTCAATGTAATGAAAGAGAAATATACACTTACATGTCAGTTAATGATGGGGATATACTCTGAGAAATGCATCATTAGGCAATTTCATCATTGTGTGAATATTATACACTGTACTTACACAAACCTAGATGGTATCGCCTACTGCATTCCTAGGCTAAATGGCATGTACCATCATACACGAGGTCCATCATTGACTGAAACATCATTACGCAGCACATGACTATATTTTCAGTTTATTACAAGACCTTGGGGTATGTGCTTATTATCAAACCCAAGGCAAGATATCTTCTATTGACTAGAGGTGAAGAATTTCTTTGGAAAACATTGGTAGTTAAGCAATATAAGAGAGAGGTCTTGCATTATAGAAGAGCCTATTTTATCCCTGTTGCCTTTATTAAACAAGAACTCCTTCTATTTATGAACTCTCTTCTCTGGCTTCCTGTTACCAGTAAGGCTTATCTGTGCCTTGGTCTTTACACTAATATTTATACCATATGAATATTCAGTCATTCTTAATGAGCACACATACATCTTTATGTTCCAAACACATACACACACCAAATTTTAAGTATTCTTATATAACTGAACATCTGAGGCATTTCTTATGACTGTAAATTACTCTTACTAAGTTACATTCAATTCAGGGAATATTTAGTTCATATGCCATTTGCCTTTTTAAACATTTTCAGCACTGTAATTTCAAAATTTATTTATTTTAGCTTTTCACTTCATGCCATTTCACTGATATTTATTCACTAGTCCCTTGGAACATTACAGCTCTTCGTTTCTCCTGGAATATTATTATTTTATACATGATGGCGTTCTCTGTTTGGATTTTTGTTATTGTTGTTGTTTCACATTTTTGTTTATACACACGAGTGGGTTTCATTTTGACAGATTTGTTTATGCACACAACGTATTTTGATCATTTTCACTCCCTCTCCACCCTCCTTGACTTTCCCTCCCACTTAGTTTCACATTTTGGTGATGTGCATGTTCGGGGGGATTCAATGTATATAATATATTATGATCATATGCATTCCCCCATTATTGGTCTTTACATCCCTTCCCCATATTACCTTCCTCTTGTTTAATAATAGGATACCTTCTCTCCTGTCACATTATTGGATTCTACATGTTAGAAATTACATGTGATATTTGTCTTTCTGAGTATAGCATATTTCATTCAACGTGATGATCTTTGGATCCATCCATTTTTCCTACTAATGACAAAATTTTATTTTTCTGTATAGTAGAATAATACTCCACTGTGTATGCATACCACATTTCCTCTACCTATTCATCTCTTGATGGGTACCTAGGCTGGTTCCATATCCTGGCTACTATAAATATGGGGTATACACATATCCCTGTACTATGTTGAATTTAATTTCTTTGGGTGTAAACCAATGAGAGGTATAGCTGGATCAAATGCTATCTCATGTTTTATTTTTTTAGAAACTTCCATACTGATTACCATCACAATTGTGCTAATTTACATTCTCACCAGCACTGTAGAATTATTCATTTTAAATTTCATTCTCACAAACATTTAATGTTTTTATTACTCTTTTTTTATTTTAAAGAATAAAAGAAGGATAACATAATAATAGGGGGGACTTAGCAAATTACAGACAAAATGGTAGGAAATTATCAATGGTTATCATTTTACATATTATTATCTACAAAATAGTTTCTCAGGAAAACAAATAGACAAATAATAGTGAGTTACAGACAAAA
>NW_004955519.1:3857183-3887671 GCF_000276665.1 Chinchilla lanigera
GGAGCCAGCAGGCAGGAAGCTAGCCAGCCAGAAGGCTGGCGCTCCCCACCCCCAGCTCCCTGTGCGCCGGAAGCCCTCCTTCCAGGGAACGACGAGGCCGGGAGTGAGTCGTCGGTCCAAAGACTGGCGCTCTATTACTCTTGATGATACCTATTTTTACTGGGCAACATAAAATGTCAAGTTAGCTTTGGTTTGCATTTCCTTAATGAGTAAGATGTTGACCATTTTTCATATGCATACCTGTCATTTGTTCTTCTTCTTTTGAGAATTTGTTTGACACATTTGCCAATTTATTGATTGGACTATTTTTATTTTGGTATTAAGTTTGTTGAGTTCTTTAAATATTCTGGATATTAATCCTCTGTTGGAAGAGTAACTGCAAAAGACTTTCTCCCATTTTTTAGGCTGCCTCTTCAGTCTGTTAGTTTACTTTGATGTGCAAAAACTTTCAATTTGATGTAGTATGGTTTGTTAATTCTTGTTATCATTTTCTGTACTTTTGGAGTCCTATTCAAGGAAGTCTTTGCTGGTACCTACAGCTTCAACTGTTCACCCTATATTTTCTTGTAGTAGTTTCAAATTTTCAGGTATTATACCGAGCTTTTTTAAATGTTTTTTGCATTAAGTTTTGTACAGGGTGAGCTATATGGGTCAACTTTCAAACTTCTACAAGTGGATATCTAGTATTCCCAGTAGCATATATAAAAAAGGCTATTTTAAACCAGACGTGGTGATACAAGCCTATAATCCCAGAAGCCTGAGTTCAAGCCCAGCCTGGGCAGTTTAGCAACTTAGTGAGACCCTGTCTCGAAAACTGTTATTAGATGGGGATGTTGCTCACTACAGAGCCCTTCAGTTTAAACCCCAGTACCATAAAAAAGAAAAACTATAAAGAAAATTATTTTCTCCTTTGTATATTTTGTGATACTTTGGTCAAAATCAAATGGTTGTAGTTGAATGGGTTTGTTTCTGTGTGCTTTACTCTATCCCATTGGTCTGTATGTTGATTTTTGTGCCAGTATCATGCTGTTTTGTTACTATGGCTTTGTAGTATAACTTGAAATCAGGTATTGTGAGGCTTCCAGCCTTGTTCTTTTTGCTTAGGATTGCTTTGGGTATTCTGGGTCTTTTATATTTTCATATGAATTTTAAGATTGTATTTTCTTGTTCCATAAAGAAAGCCATTGGTATTTTCATGGGGATTGCATTGAATCTGTAGATGCCTTTTGTTTTTGTTTGTTTGTTTGGTTGGTTGGTTTTTCTCCGGTACCAGGAACCGAACTCATGACCTTGCACTTGCCAGGCAGGCGCTTTTGCCGCTGAGCTAAATCCCCAGCCCCTGTAGATGCCTTTTGGTGCTATTTCCATTTCAATATTGATCCTGCCAAGGCATAAATATTGAAGGTCTTTTCATCTTCTAGGATCTTCTTCCATTTCTTTTTTCATTGTGCCGAAATTTGCATTGTAGAGGTGTTTTACCTCCTTGGTTAGCTTGATCTCAAAACATTCTGTGGCTTTTGTTTGAAGCTAAGATAAATGGCATTATTTTCCTGATTTTTTTCTCAGTTAGTCTATTATTAATTATAGAAAATCTATTTTTTAATTTTTTTGAGACAGGGTCTTGCAGTGAAGCCCAGGCTGGCCTCAAATTCATGGCAATTCACCTGCCTCAATCCCCCCAAGTGGTAGGATTATAGGTGTGTACCACCATGCCGGGTCTAGAAAAGTTATTGAGTTTTAATATTTATTTCTAATTCTGCTACTTTGTTCAATTTGTGTAAAAGCTCTAAATGTCTTTTGATGGAATCCTTTAGGTTGTGTAAGTATAGTATCATATCCTCTGCAAACAAAGATAATTTGACCTTTAACTTTCCTTTTTTCCAGCTTTTGTGCTTTATTTCTTTCTCTTTCATAACTGTTCTAGCTAGAATTCCAAAACCACATTGAACAATAGCAATGAGAATGGACCTCCTTGCCTTGTTCATAATTTTAGAGGAACGTTTTCAATTTTCTCCATTCACAATGATATTGGCTGTGGGTTTGTCATACATGGCTTTTATTATTTTGAGGAATTATCCTTCAGTACCTAGTTTGTTCAGTGCTCTTACCATGAAGTGATATTGAACTTTATTAAAGGCTTTCTATGTGCTAATTGAGATGATTATGTATTTTTTATCTTTGGTTGTATTTATGTGTTATATTGTTCATTCATTTGTGTATGTTGAACCATCCTTGTATTCTTGGAATGAAACCAACTTGACCATGGTGTGTGATATTTTTAATGCATTATTCAATACAGATTGCATGCATTTTATTAAGGATTTTTACATCTAATTTATCAAGTATAATTGTTTTCTTTTTCTTGTGTCCTTGTATGGATTTGTATCAGGATAATATTGGTATCGCAGATAGAGTTTGGAAGCATTCCTTCTCTCTGTGTTTCATGGAATAGCTTCAGGAGCATTGGTGTTCTTCTTTAAAGGTCTGCTAAAACAACACTGACTTTGTCTGATCCTGGGAGACTTTATTATTGCTTCAATCTCATTGTTTGTTACTGATATTTAGGTATTTGTATATCATCTTGTTTCAGTTTTGGTAGATCACATATGTATAGAAATTTCTTCTAGATTCTCAAATTTACTAGAATATATATTTTCAAAATATTCACTAATAATTCTCTGGATTTCAGTAGTATCATTTTAACATCTGTTTTTATTCTCTATGTTGATTTGTGTCTTGTTTTTTTTGTCTAGTTTTAAGAGTTTATTAATCTTGCTTATTTTTTGAAATAATCAATACTTTGATTCATTATGTGTTGTTCTTTTAATCTATCTCATTAATTTCATCCCTGGTCATTATCATTTGTTTCCTTTTCCTGTGTTTGGTTTTGGTTTGTTCTTGATTTCCTAAGATCCTGAAATTCATCATTAGGTTATTTATTTGAAATTTCTCTGGTTTTTTATGTAGACACTCACAAGTATAATCTTCTCTCTTAGAACTGCCTTTGCTATATTCCAAAGATTCTGGTATATTGTATTTCTATTTTGACTTGTTTCTAGGAATTTTTAAAATTTTTTCCATCAATTCTTCAAAGACCCATTGATCATTCAAAAGTGACCTATTCCATCTCTGTGTGTACTTTCCATGGTTTCTCTTGCCATTGTATCCTAGTTAAACTCCATTATGATCCAGTGAGATGCAAGAAATTTTTTCAATTGTTTTGTGTTTAAGTCTTGCTTTATTGCCTAAAATATGATCTATTTCAGAGAACACTCTATCAGCTGCTGAGATGAATTTGTATTCTGTATTTGCTGGATGAGATATTCTGTAGATATCTATTGAGTCCATTTCGTCTATGTTGAACTCTGGTGTTTCTTTACTGATTTTTGTCTGAATGATCCTATTGAATTGTCAAAGTGGAGTATTGAAATCACACCCAAATGTCCATCCACCGAGGATTGGATAAGAAAATTGTGGTACTTTTATATAATGGAATATTATTCAGCTATAAAGAAAGATAAACTTGAGACCTTTATATTTAAATGGTCACAACTAGAGACCATACTCATAAGTGAAATAAATCAAACATACATGTGCAAGCACCGCATTGTTTCACTAGTGTAAATCTTGAAAGAGTTAATTCAAACTCGGAGGTATGATAGACACTGTGAAATGATAGGAAACCACTGAAGAGTAAAGGGCAACTGGGATGTGGGAAAAGAGAAGGGAAAGAAGGAGAAATTTTGTATGTATGTATATACAGGACAGATAACATGGTTGTTCTTCTATCTGCTATTTCTATGCTGAAAGAAACTGTCAATGAGTCTTTGGTTGACCAGTATTGCATGTCTATATCTGTTTTCATGAGAAGCCACTTTGAAGATATCAATATGCAATACAACAAGCATTGTTAATTCCCTACCACTTTGTTTGCAACTCTGTATTGTCTGTACTGTGCTTGTGATATGTTGTAAAATGTTGTATGTCTGTTAATGTTTCCCTCCCTTTATCTTTAAAATAAAAAAAAGAAATCACTCACAAATATTGTATTGTGACACATCTGTTCCTCTATGCTGAGTAGTGTTTGTTTTACGAAATCAGATGAACCATATATTTTATGATTGTTATATCTTCTTAGAAGAATTGTTTCCTTCACTGATATATAGTGGCCTTTGTCCAATCTGACTAGTTTTTCCTTGAAGTCTGTTTTGTCAGGTACAAGTATAGGTATTCCTACTTGCTTTGGAAGTCTATTTACATGAAATGTTTTTAAGCTTTTCACTATCAGTGTATCTATGCTAGTTATATTTGTTTCTTGCTAGCAGCAGAGTTGGTCTTATTTTTAATCCAATTTCCCATTTTGTCTGTTAGTTGGAGAAATGAAACTACTTATATTCAGCTATTTCAGAAATGTATGTATTATTTTTCAGTTTTTATTTTTATTAATACATATTTGCATTACATAATGATTATATTCCTTATAGGGAGTTAGTACATGGACATAACACATCTCAATTCTATTTCCTATCCCCTTTTCCATCCCCTTCCTTTTCTCTTCCTCCATCTCTTGATCCCCTACCCATTTGGTTTTTTTTTTTTTTTTTTTTTTTTTTGGTACTGGGTATTGAACTCATGACCTCAGGCTTGCCAGGCAAGCACTTATGCCGCTGAGCTAGATCCCCAGCCCCACTCCTACCCATTTGAAAGAGATCTTACTTCTTATAATGTATCATTTATTTTGCTCTTTATTTGTACTTTAACTTCTCATTTAAGAGAAACCTTGCAATATTTAAGCTTGATATTTTTCACTTAACGTTATGGTATCAAGGTGCACCCACAGAAAGATTGTGTGAATACTTCTCACTTTACTATTTTCTAATATTTGACTCATAATTCTCAAAATCTAATTTATTTCTCATGTGTCAGGGGTATAGTTCAATTCCTTAAAGTATATTCTGCAATATTGACATAGTGGTCATGAAATTTTTAAAGGTCTTTATTTTTCCTTTAATTTTGAAGGATAGCTTTACTGGTTGCAATAATCTAGATCAGCAATTTTTTCAGGGCTTGAAATATATCATTCCATGTCCCCTGGCCTTTAGAATTTCTACAGAAAAGTCTGAAGTTATTCAATGGTTTTGCCTTTATAAGTGACTTGGTATTTTTCCCTTGCAGCTTTCAATATTCTTTCCTTGTTCTGAACTCTTTCTATTCTAACCATAATGTGATTTAGAGAGGTTCTTTTTAGGTCATGTTTGTTTTGTGTTCTAAATGCCTCCTTATCAAAGTGTCTCTATCTTTGCCAAGGTTTTGGAAGTTTTCTGTTATTATTTCATTAAACAGATTTTCTATACCATTATTATGAACCTCTGTCCCTCTTTTACACCAACAATTCACAAATTTTGTCTTCTAACCATTCACTAGAGTTTTTGGATGTTTTAATCATAATTTCTTGGTTTTTTTCTTCTTTATTAGTGTCTGCATACAACAAGTCCTCAACCTTATCTTCAAGAACTAAAATTTTGTCTTCTTCCTGATCCTATTTGTGAGGCTTTCCAGTGAGTTTTTGGTTTGACTTATTGTGCTTTTGATTTCTAGGATTTCTAGTTGGCTCTTCTGTAGAACCTCTATTTTTAATTTTTTATTCATATTCTGCATTGTCTTCCTTAATTCATGTAGCTGTTTATTTGTATCTTCTTTGAAGTTATTAATCATTTTATAAGCCACTCTTTTGCATTCTTTGGCATTTCATCCACTTCAATATCTTTGCATTTAGTTACTGATGAATTATCGACATTTGGAAAAGTCATGTTGTGTTGCTTTTTCATGTTTTTGTGTTTATACATTGCTTTTTGTGCATCTGTTTGGGTGCATATCTCTTCCACGTTTTACTGAGTGTCTATGTAATGTTCAGCCATCTTTTGAGGACTTGATCTCCAGTACCAGTCAGGTGGGAGAAAATGAACCACAGTATTAGCAGTCACACAAAGAAAACCAGATATTGACATAGGGTAATAACCAATTAAAAGCAACAACCATACCACACTTAGTAGTGCAAAATTAATCAACAATGATAATAATATAGAGTAAGGGAAAAGGCTACAAATTAATAATGGTTAATAAAAATCATAATAAATGAAGGGTTGCAGAAAAGCAAAATTGAAGATGTAAACTTTACAAAAGAAAGGAAGAAAAGGAAGATAAAGTGAGAAAGACAAGACATAATAAAATCCAACTAAAGAGTCAAAAATAGAGAGTTAGATAAAAGTAAGAAAATAAACAGGAAAAAAAGAAATAAGAAAAAAAAGCAAGAACAAAACAGAGAAAAAATACAAAGCAAAAAGGGAATGAATCTCCCAAAATCCTCCGCTTCAAGGTGTTTAGATGGTTAATTTCTTTCTAGGATCTGTAGTATTGAGATTCACCAGATATAGGGCAGATATAGTCATAATTGGCACCTGTCGTATTTTCCACACCCACTTCATACAGTTTTGTTGTGTAAATGCTAAGTCCTAGACATTGCCATTACGTCTGGGTGGGTCAGTCAGTGGTATGTTGTCTGCCTGACATCTATATTTATTCCAGAGAATTTTAGTGTTTGTGTCTTTCTGTATGCTCTGAACCACTGCTGTCCCCATTTAGCTCTGTGGCCTGTGTGCTCATGAAATGCCCTACTTGCAGCAGAGGACCCTCTATCCATACACCCAAGGTTGTGATAAATGAGCAAACAGAGGTGTATCCTTGATCACACTGACAGGTGGAGAAAGCTACAGACCACTGAGTTCTATGCTAGAAGAAGGCAGCAAGTGGAGCAGAATGGTCTCCCAGATTTAATCCCAGTGCTTTCAGACCCTACTCCCTCAGAAAACCACAGATGATGTGTCTGACTCCTCACTATAGAGGGTGATGCTGCTGACTGCTCTGTCTTCCATTACCTGAGGTTCACACTGCTTAAACTTCTCAGGGGGGTCTGTGACTAGCTCTCCCTGTAACAGAAAATGAGCCCCCAGCCACTATAGTTTAGTTTATTAGTTGCCCAGGTAACAGTTCCTGTTACAGTTTTGGCTGCTCCTGTCTCCTGGAAATGGCTGGTTACTGTGACGCATAGCTGGTCGCTATGGTGGGCATTGTATGAACCAATCCCCAATTAACAAGCTATTCTGCCTCTGTACTTCTTGCTTGCTTACTTCATATGAAACCTAGACCACCAGAGATCAGGGCCCAATATTCTATGAATGATCCCAATCAGTGCCCCTTGATGCAAATAAATTGTCCTCCAAATCCTAGCTGTCGTTTTGGTGTTTCTGCGTGCCACTGCACCCCATATCTACAACTTTTTTAATGGCCGTGTCCTACTCAGTCATTGTGGAAGAATGATTCTAAAACCCTTCAAATGTGGTAATGTGTAGTTGTTTTGTGACCACTGATTCCCAGAGTAGCTCAGTTTTAAACAATAAACCCTTTCTCAAAATTGGTTCTGATTGCTCCTGATACGGTGAGTGCTGTTGTGGACTGCTTCTCCAAAGACATCCTGCCATCTAGGAGTCACTTTCAGAGTAAAGCGCCACACAGTAGTCACACTTTAAAGTAACCATGTTTTTTTTTAATTTTTTGGTACCAGGAATCGAACTCAGGACCTTGCAGTTTCCAGGAAGGCGCTTGTGCCCCAGAGCTGCATCTCCTGCCCTGCCAGACCATTTTTTATTTTTGTTTTGTTTTTGTATATTTTATCAGAGGATCCCAGCCCTCCCCAGGTTAACCTTGTATTTGCAGAAAGAGGTACTCTTCCCCAGGAGCCTGGGCTAGAGTTCCACACTCCTTTATTCTTTACTCTGTGTAGTTTTCTGTCCCTTCATGATTTTTAGTGTTCCTGTCAGTGCTTTCTTAATTCTTTGAGTATTTCATGTCTTTTTCCTCACTAAGTAGTTCCTTGTCAGGTGTGTCAATTCCAGGTCCTGGAGAGGCTGGGGTTGCTGCTGACTTCTATTGTATCTTGAAGACCAGTAATTTGCCTTTTTAAAAGCTTGGCAATTAGGACATGGTGGCTTCTCTTGAACCCATATGTAGAATTAGATCTGCAGGAAACAACTGAGGAAGGGTCTTGGGTTGAAACAATGCAGATGGGAAATTCTTCTCTCAAAATCAGATGTACATTATAATAAAATTACTACTAGAAATACCAGAATCATGGCTGACTTCAGCTGGCCAAGTAGAATATATTTATTAAAAATATGTATCTTATTCAGCACTTACATAGTGCTTACTGCACTCCAGGAACTTTTCTAAGGATTTTGTGAATATTGTCTCATTTGATTTTTAAAACAATAATGCATATTCGGTAGGTACAATTTTTTATTATCTCCATTTTAGGGTTTAGAAAATTAAGGCACAAAAATACGGGCAAATTTGTAAGAATAGACAGTAATTCCACCAAAATAATTCTTTCCAAAGCCCAGGCATTGTGCCATACATACCTTAGGCCTAGGGAAAATCAAATTATTTTAACAGAATCACTAATATTGATCTCATAAATTGTATGGCCAATCATGGTGCTTGTCTTAGTTATTTTTCTCTTTATTGAGACAAAAGGCTTATTTCAGCTCACAGTTTGCAGAGGTTTGGGGGCATCACAGAGGATAAACAGTTCATGGCATTACAAGCAGAAGGTGGCTGTTGCAGCCAACCTGCCTTTCACTTTTATCACACCCAGGCTACCAGCCTTCTGAGTGGTACCACTGAGAACTCTGCTAATTCCAATCAATGGAATAATTTCGTATCACACACCCTTGATCTCAGCATCACACACCATAGATCCAGGCAGGTCCAAAAGCCCCATCTATGAGTGCATGAGGTTTTGGGGGAATGTCTAGATTCAAGCCATAACAGTGCTAGAACTGAAAGCTGTACAAAATGGTATAAAATATTGTGACTATGAAATAAAGAGATATAAAGGTCCTGAGGACTAAAGAAGAACAAACTAACACTGCAGTGAATGAACAAAACCATTAATTCTGCAGGAAGCATATGAGAAGGCTACAGAGAGGAGTTAATATTTGAGCTAGATCTTAACAATGAGGAAGACATAAAGGACAGAGCTGAATTCCAGCATTCAAATCACTCCTCAAACTATATACCAAACCGTACACATATAGTTTCTAACTTATCATGGTTTGACTTAGATTTTTTTACTTCACAATGGCAGGAAAGTGATAAGCAGTCAGTAAAAGCACCGTTCAAATTCTGAATTTGTGACGTTTCACAGGCTAGTCATGTATAGTATGTTCTTCTCTCCCAAGGCAGGGCCACAGCGATGAGCCTCAGCTCTGAGCCAAGTTCCCAGTTATGAAAGGAAATAACCAATACTCTAAAGCAGTGGTGGTGATCGTTTATGAGTTTTCAGTGATAACAACAGCCCACTGTGGCACGCCTGCCATAGGTTCACCACCACTGCTGTAGAGTGTACTCTGTTGCTCAGTTAGGTTCATAAGGTTAGGTGTATTCAGTGCATTTTCAACTTACAAGAGGCTTATTTAGACATAACTCCACTGTATGTAGAGGATCTTGGAATGCACCTCTGGGCACACAGCCTGGGCATACTTCCTAACATCTCTTTTAGTTACATGTAGCCATATTACCAATGGACTGTAGGCAGAGAGACATAACATTTCATTTCTAGGTCTGGCCCATGAAAAGCTCCCATACGATCCTTTACACTATCTCTTCTTTTAACTATCAGTGGAATGCAAAAGATCCAGCAGAAGCTAGAAGTCTAAAGACGCAAGAAATGGCAGAGCCATGGTTGGAGAAAAAGAGTATCTCTGAGTCACCCCATGGCAGGCTGCCCACAGTGATGAGCATCAACATCATACTTTGTGTGAATTAGAATTAATCATGTTATTGGGCGAAGTTGCTAAGATTAGGAAGTTTGTTATAGTGGCTAGATACTTTTACCTTAACAAATAAAGGAATTATAAATTTACAAATTAAGTTCTCTCTCCACTACCCTGTGGATCAAGGATTTTTGAGTTATAAAAAGGAAATGTAAAGCTATTTTGTGAAGAAAAATATAGAAATACATGCATGCTATTAACATGAGTTTTATGCATAGAATTAAATTAAAGGGAACTGGCAAGTTTGTGAGGAAGAAAGGAGAAAAGAGGGGTAAAGAATAAAAGAAAAAAATCTCAAACAGAGAGTGACAAACTGCAGCCCATGGGCCAAATTCACCCCGCAGTTTTGTTTAAGTAAATTTTTACTGAAACACAACATGCTCACTCATTTGTGTGCTATTCATGGCTCCTTTCACAATACAATGGCTGTTAAGTAGTTCTATCAGTGACCATATGGTCTGTAAAGCTGGAAATATTTACTCTTTGGTCTTTCATAGAAAAGTTTGCTGCCTGTGCTATTGAAAAAGCATGTATATATTCACAATCATGTATCTATGTAAAATTATATGTGCAGCATATATATAAATACTTTTAAATATATATTAATGAGAATGAATGAAGCTATATCTTCTCTGCACCTCTGAGGAACGTTGTATGTAAACTTTAGCCCGTGTCATAAAAGTTGCATATTGATAAAGTTTTCACTATTTTTCAGGGCTATGTTAAATTATTTTTCCAGTAGTTCATTGTACCCTGCAAATCTCACCAGATCTTCATGTTGCCTTTGCACGACATCTGCCCTAATATTATTAGCCCCTGCTTGCCTTTTGTTCACTTTCTACATCTTGTTCATTCAACACTTATTCTGCCAACTAGCTCCACACATGAGGGAGACGATTTTTTTCTATTGAAGAAGCTCTTCTCAGCAAATACATCTGCAGGTAATAGACATGGTTATTTTCCTCAGTAATCTTTCTTGTGATATTCTTCTCCAGCAGTTTCAAGAGCAACTATGTCCCGATGGGGAAAAGAATCTAAGGGAAGGCTGTCCGTTTGTTAAGGCTCCGAAGCACTCAAAGCTGGGACACTGTATATTTCAATTCAAGAATCTCTTACCAAAGATATGCCGTGGATAAAAAAGGTGTGTAAAAGGCCGCATAGACATTTTTAGCCATCTCTGCATGAGTCTGGGAGTAGAATCATGTAATGATGTAGAAAGAGATTTGGAATGTGCCTATATATGAGCTCTGTCTGAGCATCACCTGTGGGAGAAATGAGGAAGGAAAGAATTAGGAGAAAACAGAGATGGATATTCTTTGTCGCTGATCAAACAGGCCTGCAACCTCCCTTGTATTTCTTCCATCAGTCAATTTTAGAGTTATACATACCTGCTCTTTTTTATGATGGCTGGAGGGAGGAAGATAAATCTAAGATGGTACCACACATGCATACACACATATACACACAAACAGACACATACACACACACTTGTGCACGCTCAGGCACTCATTATGCTAATACTTTCAGCAGCACTCTTTCCCATGAGTCCCTGCATCATCTCCCTTTAATTTCAGCCACAAGCTAAACTCAGCTGCTAAAGACAAGCTTAAGAGGTTCATTTTTAGCTCAAGAGATCTCTAATCATTAGAAAAACTATTCCTGCAGACTTCCAACTGGAAATTGTATTATTTTTATTTTAATTTATATAGTATGTACAGAATAAAATGTAAATGAGTCTTGTCTATTGAATGCTAAGACCTGGGAATTCTCGTAAATTTAGTGAACAAACTTATCCAGCCCTCATAAAATCCTTATACAGTAACATAAAAACTGTTATTATTCCCATTTTATGTGTCAGTTTTCAAACACCAGAGTGATCATTGTAGACCCATAACTTTAAGCATTATTTTCATAACTGTTAATTTCTTTAAAACAATAAAGGTAAATCATGTAAAACTGTATATGAACAAAGTAATGAAATATACACAAGCTCATATATTTTATGTATATCATATATTCATGTACCATATATATAATATGTACAAATGTCTATATAGAGAGAGATAGAAATAGAGACAGAGATGTACATGGAGAAAATAGAGACTGGAATGGCACCATGTCATTTCTGCAAACCAATTTCTGTATTAGTTAGGCTTGCAGTTACAATCAAAACTTTAATGTCTTACAGTCACAAACATTAATTCCTCATTCATATGACATGTCGAAAAAAATTATAAATTATTTGTGGGTCAGCTGCATGTACTGTGGCATTGCTTAGCTGGGCTTGACACTGCTTCACTCTTCATATCCTATTCTAGTACCCTGGCTCAAGCACCACTTAAGGTAGGGTCTGCCCATTTTTTTTTGGACAAAGACAAGAGAAAGAGGTGAAGCCAAACACACAACTATTGGGTTAATAACCCTTAGTTACTGCGGCCTGATCAGGCCTGCAAACTCTCAAGCCAGTGGATAGGGAAGGCTTAAATAAATGAGACAATTGAAATGATTATAGGGCTCCAGGAGAATCTAACTCTCTTACAGAATTTGAGATTCTCTGGGTTAAGACAAAAACTTCTCTGGGTAGCCTGTATTTATTAGGTTTTCAAACAAAGGTGGAAGATACTCAACAAATCTTGGGAATCTAGCAGGACCTTGGGAAATATTTTCCCAAGTAGTAAATTATATCAATCAGGAGAACTACCTCATCTTTAGGCTGTATTTATTGTACGAGTGTGGAACCTGCAGCTATAGTCTCCTTTTAGTTAATTGGGGTTGGAGCTAGATGTCCTCAGCTGTGGCTTTCTCTTGTCCTTTGAGGTATCACAGTTTCACAGGCCAATACAGGCCTCAGTGCTGACCAGTGACTCATAGATATTCATTTACTATGAGTCTGCTGCCCGTCTTCAGACAAGGTGCTTAAGCTTTGGACAACTCACAAGTAAACATAGAAAGCCAATTGGTTAATATTATGTCTTGCTCAGAGCCACTTTGTAGTGGTCTCCAATACACAACCATGTTTAAAGCTTTTGCTTGGGCTTGGTCTACATCATGTTACTTCATTTCCATTGGTCAAAGTTGTGCAGTGATGTCCAGAATTAGAGGAGGAGAAAGTTATAGTCCTTTAACAAGGAAACAAAGAAATGAATAGTTCTGAACAGTAATATGATAGATCACATATTCTTTATGTGTTTGACACTTGCAAAGCCGAATCCTTTTATCAGCTACTCCACTGCTAACTATCTTAATGGTGTTATTGTACCCCATGCTTATTGACTAAGGGTGCTAATACACAGGAAAATCTTCTCTGGTATAAATCCATGTGCATTGCTTTTATTCTTCCATTTAATTACAAAGCTTTGTGCATAACCAGCACACTATTTTGAAAGAACATGAGATAAACCAAAATATGTTTTTAAAGTGAATCATTTTTGCTTTTTACATTAGCACAACTTCTTCTGCACAGGCTCTCACAAAAGGGCAGAGGTCCTTAAACCAAAGAGATTTTAGTATGAATTGAGAGAATCTTATACTTTTATATCCTTCTTTGTGACCCTAATTACCTTTCTACTTGCATTCCAAATGGTACTGTGTTAAAATCTGTTTCATATTCTGATTATGTTCTCTGAATAAGAGAGAAAAACTAACCTGTGCTTATTGTTAGGAATGGCCCTTGGAGAAATCTAAAGCCTCTGTTGTACTACCTAAAAAAAGTAAATGTGCTTTTGATCCACACAGAGGACAAGTTGAACTAAAATGCCTGTGTCACTAGGAAACCAACATTCTAAAGAATATGATTTATGTAAAGCTAGTTTATTTGAATATTACATCACTAGCACTGGATCAATTTGCTGTTAATGTTTAATTCAAAATGTCCCTTTTGCTAGGCAAACTAGAAGTCCTGCTGCTAACTTTCTGGGTAATTTCCCTTTCTATAATGGCTTTTCCTTTCAGTGGAACTGAAGTTACTTAACTTCAATCTTCCTCACTCTCACCCCATTTCTTTTTATTGCATTGATCATTTGTTCCAAGGGTGGATATGGCAACCTACTAAAAGAGTTTACTGTGGTGCTGGCTATTCTTTCTCAACCTCGGGACTTCAGTCTCAAGATATATGAACATTCAAGAACTCCACATTACTGAATCAGAAAGGCTGAGCTGACAGTGGAATATTGTCTAGAGTGTACAAATGAAACTACAAAATTTCATTTTTTGTGGACATATCTGACCAGATGATGAGATATAAGGAATGTGTCATCTAGTCATATTCAATCTTTAATAAACAGGCTTAAAGGGGGAAATTATGGTGGCTACCTAAAGCAGGAAAAATAGGATACTTGTTTACAGTTACAGTGCCCTAGAAATCTTTTCAAATATCCTATTATTGGGTTTGAGTGAGACTAAATTAAGACAGGTACCTTCATGGATTTTCAGGCCTTAATCCATGACCCACAGAAGATGGAGACATCTCTTTTTCTCTGTTGCTCTTGATAGCAGTGTGTGAAATGTAGCCTCTCTTTATCCCCTTACTCTTATTGCAAGGACCAGGTGCAGGGGGGACATCAGAATGTCTTCAAGGGTATTAGCTACTAATCCATGTTCCATATCCTAGAGGGAGGAAATCCCCTAAAACATGATGGAAAAGTCTATAAATGTCCCATACACATGACCCATCCTAGCAAAGTCAAAAGCTAGTCCCATTCTTTTGTGAACAGGGCAGTCTGAACCTTTTCATCAGAGCTATGCCTCCTTCTGCTCCACAAGCTGAAACCCATTCCCTATTTTCTCTTACTTTCTCACTTTGTCCAAGTATGTCATGGACACATTTTAAAATCCTTGGTCTGTGACAAAGATCTAGGGTGAGCAGGAGTTGAGGTCCCCATCCTCTTATTGGGGCACCTCCTTGGCCCCTGTCAGTGACGTGCCACTTTCATGATTTCCACCCCAATTGAACAAAAGAACCCTTGGTTGATTGGTAACAGTAAAAACAGTAAATATTCTCAGCAGCATTAAACATTTTTCTAAAGCAAGAGTACAAATATTTAAGATATTTAAAGTTGTACATATTTCCACACAAATCTGACTCAAAATCAATAGGCCATTTTTATTGATGAAATAAAGTTCATGGGAAGCCACTGGTTTGGACAGTCTCCTACTCTAGGTGCCAGCAGATGAGACCAAACAAGAATGCAGCCCCTTCTGCTAAGTGCCACATAATCAACACTCAACTTGGAAATGGGCCAGTTTAGAAAAAAAACAATAGATTCTAGTCAGTGTCGTAAGAAAGTTTCATCTGTTTCAAGTCTAGAAGGACAGCAATTTTGAAACTATCAGTAAGTTTTGTTCTCTTTTTCTGTTTTCTTCTGACTTTTCCTGCCCATAAAGCCAGATACCTCTGCTCTCCTCATCAAAACTCTCATCCTATGAGGTGTGCTTGATGATAGAATCACAAATAAAAGCCAATCAGATCTTTACATTTGTGAAAATTTTTGTTTTGACACATTACTGAAAACCAATGAACTTTTTAATGACATAACACTGGATGTAAACAAGCATCTCAAGGAGGTTGCAAAAGATGCAGCTCCCGTGATTCAAAGTTACTCCAAAGATAGCCAAAAACAAAGAAAGCAAAAATCTTCACCACTACAGGTGGTCAAAGCAAAGAAGGAAAGATGAGCTCCTTGAAAACTGGCAATGTCCTACTAGAACATCAGTTGCAGATGTGGTGCTTATGCTCTCCTACTTCTGTTCTGACCCTCCCCCATATGACATCAGGTCAACTGCTGGCACAAGTCTGACAAGCTGTGCTCCCCAGCAGTCAGAAATCTAGACAGAGAAAACACTCTCACTAGATCCAACCCAAGCACTTTGTTGCATTCCTCTTTCTGAAATGGTCTTGGAGGCAGAAATATCTAAATCTTTAAAAGTGATTAGACCTCAGTTATGCTTACCATATATGTGTATGATTCACAGCTTAGTAAAAGGTGTACAAAAACTACCACTTCCTAGGAGGAATCCAGTTTTACTCAGTTACCAATGAGGAACGAAAAACGATCTAAAACATCTCTTGCTTTCTCTCCAATCTTCTGTAGACACTTGGTGATTTCCTAAACAGCAGCTATTTCATACACTGCCCTTCTTAATGGGACCTACTCCTATCCCATTTAAGGGAGAGCTATGCTTCCTATGTAGATTTATCCTCTCTCCCAACCCTAGTTGTGAGTCCTAATTGGGCTAAACCAAATGTTGATCTCAGTAATGGGAAGATGGGTGGGTTTTAATCTAGCTCTAAACCAGTCAACACATGAAAGTCTCTGATTGGACGATATGTAGATGAGGGCAGGCAGACAACCTAAGCTGATCAAATCAAAGTAAAAGCAGAACATTGTCCAGTGGTTAAAGGAAAGAAAGTGTTCTTTTTAAACCAAACCTGAGGGGAAAGCATGTAGCACTAGATGGAAATCTTTGCTAGAACCGCCAGTGATGACATAGGAGGCGGCACATAGGGACAAATCAATTAAACTTTTCACTTATGTGAGACTATCAATGTTCTTATTGTTTGAACTGGTTTCCGTTCCTTTGAAACTAAAAATAACTAGCGTATGTGCAATCTGGTTAAAATACACCCAGCTATTACACTGGGGTGGTTATTTGCTTCTCGGTGGTCTTGTGATATGCAGAATGCTAGTTTACCAGGAACCAGGCTTCAAATAATGGATCTTAAATTTCTTTGCACATTGGAATTATCCAAGAGTTTCAAAAGATATTAACCCTTATATCTCACCCTGCCCCAAGAGATCTTGATGAATTGCTTCTGGTATGGCTGCGATTTTGTGAATCTTCCTGTCTTATTTGCCTTATTTTGGTGGTGAGAAGGCAGGTGGCAGCAAGAAGGGGAAAGTGGGTTCCCAATGTAACAAATAAACAAGCAAATTTCAAATGTTTCAATTTTTATTTTTACCATGCCCAGAATGCTTCTTTTCCTAACGATGAACTTTAGAGCTCAGGGATAAGAAAAAGAATAAATAATCCCAGCTCATAGAATCTTGAGGAGATTGTATTTATGTTTTGGTATTCAGGGAGCAACGTTAGTGAGTGGTGCAACTTCCTGAGTTAATTTGCAGAAAGCAAACATTCACAAGGGCTTTATAGGTCCCAATATAACAATAGCTTCTCTAATCTCTTTTCTGATCTTTATCCTTTTCCCAATCACCATGACAACTCACACAGGCATTAACCAACAAACCTGGAAGGTACGCTTTGGGTGTTTTACATCTCTTTCTTAAATATTTCATAAATTCAATATTTCAGAATTTCCTAAGATGAAGGAATTAGAGATTCTTAAGTTCCAAATGGTGCAGCTCAGACTATACAGAGGGTTATATCCCTAGTAGAGAGAGATTAAGAGTCATAAAATATCAAAAGAGCAGAGATCTTCTAAAACATAGGTCAACTTCAATAAATGGAATAAAAGGAAATTTTTCATGCAAACATAGGAACATTTGACTTTGGAGAAAGAATGCCAGACGCCGTAGTCAGATTTTTAAAAAAAGAGCTAGAGGCTAGTTTTCTGCCTGCATTCACTATAATATGTATTTTCTATATGGCAAATATAAAATGTCTTTAGCATTAATTGTCAGTGTATTAGCGAGTTTACATCACTGGGATATAATAACCAACACTCACAATTTAAAGGAGGGGAGGTTTACTTTGATTCACAGTTTCAGTGAATTTTGCTCACAGTCAAACAGCTCCAGTGAAGAAATGGCATGGTGGCAGGGCTTTGCAGAAGAAAGCTGCTCGTATCATGGCAACCAGGAAGCAGAGAAAGTAGAGAGGAACTGGGGCCAGAAATACACCCTGCCAGGTCATACCCCCAGTTACCAACCCTTAAAACAAGGCCCCTCTCCTGAACAGAACAGTCAGCTATGAATTCATTAATGGACTATGCCACTGATTACTCTAGTGCTTCCATGATTCAGTCACCTTTCAAAAGTTCCACTTCTGAACATGAGACACTGGGGGATATTTAAATCCAGTCACCTTAACTTGCAAATATTCTTTAATATTATTTATAATGAACTACGTGTAAGCTTACACTTGGAAATTCTCTCTCCTCGGTAGCTATATGATGTATCAGTCAGTTACTGCTGCTTAATAAACTATCCCACAGCTCATTGGCATACTACAATAAGCATTTATTAACATTCTGATAAGTCTGAAAATTGCTTGGTGTGGCTGGGGTTAGACTTCAGATGATATGAGGTTTAGCTGAGGTGGTTCTGTTCCGCATTCATTCTTTTGCTATGAGGGACATGTCTTTCTCATGATATTGATAGAAATGCAAATAGGAAAAGGAGAAACATGTGATTCCTATTATTGCCAAGGCATGGAACAGGTTACCTATAACTTTCTCCAATATTCCATTGACTGAAGCAAGTGACAGAGTACAGCTCAACATGAATGAAGTAGACAAACACTTTCTATCCAGCGGAATGAAATTCAGGTCATTTGACAGATTGTGGATTCAAGGGGAAGTAAAAAATAGGAATAATAGTCTGTCACATAGACAAAGTTCAGGAGCTAATGCAGGGGCTGGTAATTTTTCTGGAAAGAGAAGATATTGAATATTTTTCAGCATTTTGTGAGGCATACAATCTCTACCATAGCAATTCATCTCTGCCATTGTAGTGCAAAAGGCGATATACACAATATATCAATGAATGAGTGTGGCTGTTTTCCAATAAGACTTTATTTCTTAGCACTGAAATTTGAATGTCATATAATTTTAGTGCCACAAAATATTTGGCTTCTTTTCACTTTTTTCAACCATTCAAAAAATGTAAAAACCACTATTTTGTAGGCTATTCAAAAAAGAGTAGGCCAAATTTAGCACAATGGCCAAGGTTTGCCTGCCCTGATCTAATAACACTATCTTGCCTACTGGTTGTTTGCTGCCTCCTCAGTCTCACTACCATTTAACGCTGCATTCATACCACAGTGTGGCTTTCCTAATAACCCGCTCTGCTTAGTGCAATCCTATCTTTGAGTTTGATCTGAACTGCCCCAAATTCCTTCCCCTTCTCCTTTCCTTAGTCAACCAACTTCTAGCCTTCTGTCTATTGCATCGAATGTTTTCGCTTCTGTGACACCATCCCACATTCCCTGGGGCTAAGGCAGATGCCCAGCCTCTATGTTCCCACTGCGTTACACGTACGTGTTGATTTGAGTAGACTGGCTGCTGTAGCATACTGCATTAAAACTTCAATGCCTTCAAACACTTTGTTTCTCACACATAGAATGGGGCCATTAGGTCAGGTGACAATTTGAGTTCTATTCTGTTTAATCATTTAAGGACTGAGTTTCACATTTGTAGCTCAGCCTTCTGGAAGATTTTACTAATAGTACAATTCTGGAAAATTTTGTTATTCTCTGTTCTGCATTTAAATGAATTTAGTAAGACTGTATGAGGAAGGATTTTATGGGCCAGGCCAGGAGCACATGCCCTCTTTTCTGGTTCCACTGGAAAGAACCTCATCTTCCAACCCCACATAAAATTGGGGAAAACTAGAAATAAAGTTGAATGAGTGAATAATTTGCAACCAAGGAGAAAGTCATTCCTTTAGAGCAGTACACACATAGTTCTTCATAGATGACTGAAACATTAACCTCAATTGAATTTATTTAAAAGCAAAAAGGACTCACTTATAACCAGCTAAACTGAATTGTGTATTTCCTTTTCCCTTTGTATTTTTAGAAGTGTAGTTATTTTCTGAAATGTGTCCTTCTCTAGGTCAAGTTCTTTTAACCAGTTATAAACAACTTATTTTAGTGAAGCCTGCTTTTGCTTTGCTTTTCCTTTGACAGTGTGTTTGTTCTTACTGGGGACCACAAAGGACTCATATGTACAGTGTTTTGTTAGGAAGCTCTCTCTCCTACTCTCCACCTGTGTTCTGCTGCCCTGAATGTGGCCTTGCCTCTCCAAGCCATCTGCAGTCACTCTTGGCTGAAATAGAATTAATAGGGTTCACTGTTTGCTGTTCGTCTCACACATCTCCAAGATGTATCCCCTTTGTCCCTGTGTCAGCATGTGGGCTTATACTACGGTGCTCTTTTCAGCTTTGCCTACTGAGAGAAAACAACGAAGTTTCCCATTGAGATAGCTCCTTTGCTTGGAATCAAAGGGAACGTGTTAAAGCCACGGAATCCTTTTTAATGCTGTTTCTGGGAGCTATGACTTTTTTGATCATACACTTGCTACAACTGAATCCAGCATGAATCTTAAGGGTGCATTCTGGGAGAAGGTACCAAATAAAAATGGCACAGACAACAGGAATAACAAGATGGGTTCCCTTCTGTTTCTGTGGTGATTCCCTTCCCCACATTGCAGGTTATCCAGTCCATAGCTCAAAGAACAGCTAGCAACTGGAGCTTATTTATATGCCTTTCTTTACTTGCAAAATGATATAGAAAATTCCAGAAAGCCATACCATCTTAATTCCTACCATTTTGTTCCTCATCTCTGAGTATAAACTATCAGATCTGTCCTGTTTTCCTCTTTGTATCTATGCATTAAAATTTAGAGGCAATGTTAATGTCAGTGTCCTCTGGCTCAAGCAACTTACTCGTGATTTAACATCCTTGTGATTATGAAGCTTAATTGTCAGTTTGACTGGCTTGGGAGCCGATTACTAGAATGAATAGTAAAAGACACTTTTGTGTGTATTTGGGTGGGTCATGGAGGCATGAGCCCTGGTCCCTTCCTTTCAGGAACTATCCTCCTGCTCTGCTACCTGAATACCATGAGCAAAGCAGCCTTATTTTGTCCTGCCCTTCTGCTATAATATTCTTGCCTTGAAGCCAGCAGACCATGAATTCAGCTCTCTGAAATTGTGAACCAAATAAAACTACAAGGGAAAGTATGATGACCCCTTGGTGTTTTCCCAAATCAAGGCAAAGGTGCCAGTCCTTAGAGTATCTCACCATTGACCAGACCTTAGATACTAGTTGCTCATGACTCAGGATGATTTCTGGGGAGAGATAGCTATGAGTTCTCAGTAGTTAAGAGGGGATGAGCCTGGTCCTGAAGACAGAAAGTCGGGGCCATAGTCCAGAGTGCTCACTACAGAGAAGTAGAGGCTACATAACTGTTTTGACTTTTATGTCATGAAAACAGGAAGTCATTCACAATGATATTATCAAATATACATATCAAAATGATCTCTCTGGCTGCTCCATGGAAATGAATCAGTGGACAGAAGCATCAAATACAGGAAATTCAATAGAGAAGATTAGTGGTTTACACAACAGGAGGAGCCAACTTTACAAGTATGAAAATTGATGAAATACTTTTGACCTAGAATATGAGGCACTGTGATTAATTTACTGTTGACACATGATGCAAGAAATATTCAGATGGACTTTGCCCTTCTGAAATTGGTATCAGGGAAGATGGAGGTGGATTTGAGAAATAGCAACTTACACTATTTACCAAATCATCTTCCAAAATTGAAGATTTGTAAGGACCCATTGCCGCATGTACAGAGTTAGGATACACAACCTTACTTGAAAGCCTTAATTTGAAATTAATCCTCAATGCTGTAAACCAATGTTCTTAAACTTGAGATACATCAAAATAACTTGAAGGTCTTTTTAAACTGGAGATTTCTGAGCCCCACCATAGAGAATCTGATTCAGTAAGTCTGAAGCAAGCCCTATAAACTGATGTCTCAAACATTTCCTGGTAGTACAGATGCTACTAACCCTTGGAACACATTTTGAGATAACTGAGCTTTGTAGAGAACTGAGCTTTAGCTTCGGAAAAGCAACTATATTTGAAACTTACCTGCACTGTGAATTCTTTCAAAAAGCTACCATGACTGACCTTTCAAAAAGAAAGCATATTGAGTACATTTTTCAAGATGATGTGTTTATATTTTATAAACCTGCTGTGTTCTTATATAACAAAAGTCTGAATGAAGTATTTATTGACAAGTACTTTGTAGGCAGCCAAGCTAATTGCCATATTAACAATTCAAGTGTGGTGTAGTTGCTTGAATCTAAGAACTTCATTTAGCATTTTAGCATTAATTTCTAATTAACTTCTAGTGTTTTCTTATGTTGTGCATGAACCTATCTATGTGCAGATTAATTGTTAATCTGCATTGATTTCCATAGTAAAATGTTTCAATACTTTTTATCTCTCTTACTGTAAGAGTAGTTGACACTAACAGTACAATGTGATCTGGCAACTTAAATCCAGAACATGCAACTACATATGGAGGGTTTTGAATTTTTACACTGCATGTATAGCTAAAACTTTCACAAGATAGTCAAACCTCTTAGTAGCTTAGCCCTAAAACAGAGGTCATCAAATTACAGCCCATAGATAAAATCCAGCCCACTGCCTGTATTGGTAAATACAGTTTTATGAGAACAAATTCACACTCATCTATTTGCAGATTGTCTATGGATGTCCTTGAGGCACAGTTACAGATTTAGTAGGTTAGCCTACAACACCTGAAGCATTTTCTACCTGCACTTTATCAGAAATGTTTGCAAGCCCTATTACTATTAACAACCTTCTCTGCATAGTAATGTGTAGCCATCCACATATCTATGCAGTCAGCCACACATCTGTCCTCACACATAGTACACAAGGCTATCAGGAAAGCTCTGCCAAATGTTTTAATGAAGTCCTGATCTTGTAAAATTGTCTAAAATGCAAATAGGGATATTTTGGTATGAATTATACAAACTAGCCTGCTACTGACTGGCAGTAGTATCTGATTTAGAGCTCATCCTTCCACTTTGAGAACTGAGGGTATTTTGCCGAGTCAGAGCACTAAATGACTAATGTGCTTTGTGTGGGAGTTTCTGAGGCATCCTTTTCACACAGGTTGTCCCCATTACTAATGTCTCTTGGGATTAATGCCAGTTAACATCAGGGACAGGGGGCAAAAGGTCAGGAAGTGTGTTACATTGGGAACTACAGAAGAGCATTCCACACTGGAAGAGGATGATTAACAGTGTGAGATGTATTAAAATGAGTTACGTAAAGGTGAGAGATCAGCATCCATCTTAAATCAGATAATTGAAATAATAATAATAATTTAAAATAGAAGAAAACATGTGGATAGGAATTATAAAAGAAATGTGACTAGAACAGCATCAGTTCCCATGTCCTAAGAGTAGAACACAGCTAAAAATGAGAATGTATGTCTGGGGCTAGGTGTGGTGTGGTTGAGGAAGCAGATACAGCAAGAGGAAAGTAAATTAAAAAGTGAGAGAGGCGATTAAGAAAAATCAATAATTGCTTGGAAGTTAAGGTGATAAGGTACTAGAAAGGATGACAGTGAAGTGAGAGAAGTTGGAGTCATCTTGTGCCTCACTGCTCTAGACATTGTACCTTGAATACCAGATGGGGCCTTGTCATGAGATAGCAAGTATTTGGAGAAGACTGGAGACTAGGAATGAAAATTACTGAGCCTTGAGGAAAAGTAATTTATAGATAAAGCTGTGCAATACTTCTTATCAGATGGATGACTAGTAGAGAATGATGTAGTGAAAAAGGGGGCTTGAAATAAATATTTCTGCCGTATAAGAAAACCAGGTGGATTTGTGCCTATTACCCTTGTGTTTATATAACATTTTTATGACTACTTGGAAAGAATAGAATCTCACAGTAAGGTTTGAATCCTCCTTTGATTCTACTGAAGAAGAAAAAGAAAGAAAGGAAACAAGATGAGTTAGTAGAGATATTTGCTACTGTTTTATCTTTAGTCAGAGATTTGAGTAGCAGGGAAAGCATATATTGATACTGATTAGTTTTATAGTGCATTTTAAGTTTACTGTTACTTATTGAACTCTTGCTTTGTTGATTTTTATTGTACATTTTAAATTTAAATTTACTTATAACAGTTTCTGCTATTGTCAATCACTGTGCTAAAAGTTAGCCAACTAAGGCATAGGCTTTGTCTTTAAGGTCTTAGGTTTTAATTGGAGAATCAGCGAAGCAGTCAGACATTTAATATATGTGCCATAATAAATGAGGTCCAGAGGACTAATTATCATTCATTAAAGTGAAGGGTTGTGGTATACATATTCTATGCAAAAGTAATGTAAGAGATGATGTGATGGACTGACCACAAATAAGACCTCAGTTTACTACCTCCTTGTGTAATCTATCCATGTAGAATGTGAGATTGACTGCAGTATAAATAGGACTAATATTTTACTTTTGTGTTGCATATATGGGGTATTTGTACTTTTGTGATGTTGTTTATTCATGGCTTTTTTCTGATTCCTCTCCTTTCTTTTTCTCTTTTCATCTAATATATATGGGATGTATTTCTATCCTTCCTGTATATATATATATATATATATATATGTGTGTGTGTGTGTGTATATATATATATATATATATATATAATATGTGAGAAGGAAAATTAGAATTAATTAGTTCTTTATATAGTATCTTTCATAGGCATGTTAGATAAACTCTCACTAAAATTGCATATAGAGGATTCAAACACAAGCTTACTATTAGCATGTTCATTGATTCCAACCTTCTCACAGCATTCCTCAATCTCCAATTACACTTTCTTCTCTTTTTATCCCTATTCTAACTCCCACAAATATATGCCTCTTTGCCAGGCCTCCAGTGAAGATATACAAATACTATGAACAAAGTGTGACCACTTTTCTTTCATTCATTTGTTGTCTCTTGTCTTCCGCTGTTCTTTTTTCTGACCTGCTCGCTTCGTTTTGCTCTTTCTTTCTCCTTCTCTTATCCTCTATATCCTAGCCTGTCAGCTTAACTCTATCACCCTCTTTTCAGATCATTGTAAAATTGTTTAAATTTTTTAAAGTTATGTGATTGATATATGGCTCTTTAGATGCTGCTATAATTGATAATGGTTCTCTCCTTGCAATGTAGCAAGTGGGACTGCTCCTGTAATGCTGAGTTGGTTGAAAACATATAACTAAAGCCAAGATCACGTTACAGAGAAACATAGACTGAATAAAGAGATCTTCATACTAGCAATAGCTTTTTTACTCTAAATGATACTCAACCCTTGTTATGGTTTGTGTCTTGGTTTCTCCCTAAAGCCACAGGCAGTCATGGGACAGACTTTTAGAGTTTATGATTGATTCATGGTTCAATGTTGAAATTATGGACGTGAGTGCTACACCTGCCCTGGGGCAGGTAGTTTGCATACAGTGTAAGGGAAGGAAAGAGGCTGCTTGCCACTGCTCCTCTCTTTTGCTCTTTTTACTGTTGCTGTCTTCTGCCGCCATGAACTATTACCCTCTGCCATGTGCACCCTGCCTTGGAGCAAGGTGATTATAGACTGAAACTTTCACAAACCGTAGACTAAATAAACCTTTCCTTCCTTAATTCTGGGCATTAGGTATTTTGTCTCAGCAATGAGAGAAAAGTAACCAAGAGAACCCTCAGCACAGAAAGCAATAGAAATATGAAAACAAACAAGCATAAAAGATTCCTCAAAAAATTCTTAACTATCTGAAAGTGGATACTACGGACATTGAAGTAGAGGAAGCAAAAAACTAAATGGTTAAAATGTTTGAAGAAATACGAGAAGAAACAACACATCCATAAGATGTTCATAAAGCTCAAAGAGGATGTAAAGAAAAAGATAGAGAACTTCACTGACAAGAGGATCAGTGAGCTTAGAGAAGACACAAAACGTTGGGTAAATTAAACAAGATGATACAAGTGATATGAATGATCATCTTAGTAAACAATTACAGACCATAGAAAGATGTTAAACAGAAATCCAGGATATAAAATTTCTATTTGAATTTATGGGCACCTGAAATGACCAATAAAAAGAGTGTCAGAATTGGAAGATAAGGTTGATGCAGCAGATTGTATGCCCAATGATACCTTAAAAATGAGAGACCATGGAAAGTGTATCCAACAGCTGCTACGTGACTCAAAAAACTAACCTAAGAATTATAGAAAGGTTGGAAGATAACACAAAAGGTAGAAAATTTATTTATTGGAAACTTAGCAGTGTATTTTCCAAGAGTAGAGAAAGAATTCAACTTCCCAGTAAAGAAGGCACATAGAACCACAAATCACATGGTCCGAAAAGATTTTCTCCATGACATGTCATAGTCAAAATCCCAGAAGCAAGGAAAAATAGTAAAAGCTATTAGATAAATACATCAAGTAACTTACAAAGGCAAACCTATGAGAATAACAGCAGATTTCTCAACACAAAACTTAAAGACTAAGAGAGGTTATAGCAAGTATTTCAAGCCCCTAAACAACTTTCAACCCATACTAATATATCCCACAAAACTATCTTTAAAAATTAACAGAGAAGTAAAGATTACCTATGCCAAAGAGCACCTTAAGAAATTCATAAGCACCAAACTATTGTTGCAGAAAGTATTTAAGGGACCCTAGATACAGAAAATGAAACCTCAACATCAAGAAGCCCAAAGAGGGGCTGGGGATTTAGCTCAGCGGCAAAGCGCCTGCCTGGCAAGCGCAAGGTCATGAGTTCAGTTCCCAGTACTGGAGAAAAACCAAAAAAAAAAAAAAAGAAGCCCAAAGGAAAGAATTCATCAATCAGCATGACTATTTAAGCAAAACGGAATAATAAAGGAATCAGCAACAGAAAAATAATACATTGACAACATTCAGTAAATATTGTTCAGTAACATCTTTAATTGTAAAGTCTTAAATCGTCAATCAAAAGGCACAGATGGGGGGCTGGGGATTTAGCTCAGCGGCAAAGTGCCTGCCTGGCAAGCACAAGGTCGTGAGTTCAGTTCCCGGTACCAGAGAAAAACCAAAAAAAAAAAAAAAAAAAGGCACAGATGGGAAGACTGGATCAAAACGCAAAATGCAACTGTGTGCTGCCTACCAGAGATATACCTCATTCACAAAGAAACATATAGACTTCAAAAAAGAGAGAAAAATCAATACTCCATACAACAAAAGCTTGAAAGCAAGCAAAAGTTGCTATCCTATTTTAAAACAAAGTGGACTTCAAGCCAAAACTTACCAGAAGAGAAACTGAAGGTCACTACATACTGGTAAAGGGAACAATTCAACAGGAAGAGATAACAATTATCAATATATATGCACCAAATGCTCGAGCATCCAAATTCATAAAACAAGTACTATAGAACATAAAAGATAGTATTACTGTAATAGCAATACAATCATAACAGGGGACTTTAATATTTCACTCATAAATACACAGATTAATCAGACAAGAAAATCAACACGGAAACATACAAGTTGAACCACACCATTAGACAAAGGGACTTAATAGATATCTACAGAGTAGATACCATTCAACAACAGAATGCACATTATTCTGAGCAACACAGAGAACTTTCTCCAAAATAGACCACATCTTAGGCCATGAAGCATTCCGCAGAAGAAATTAAGGAAGAAATTTAAGAACTCCTACAATCAAATGAAAATGGCAGCACAACATACCAAACCTATAGGGTACAATGAAAACAAACCTAAGTGGGAAATTTATAGATGTAAACGCCCACATGAGAAAAAAGAGTGATCCCCAATAAAAAACCTAATGATGTACCTGAAATCCCTAAAAAACAGGAGAAATACAAATGCAAAATTTGAGTAGAAGAAATGAAATTACAAAATTAGAGTGGAAATGAATGAAATTGAGACCATAAAACCTCTACAAAAGATCAGTGAGTCAAAGAGTTGGTTCTTTGAAAAGATAAAAAACAGATAATCCCTTAGCCAAACCTACCCCTGAAAAAGGTGAGGGGAAGATCCATATCAATGCAATTAGAAATGAAAAAGGTAAAATCACAATGGACACCTCTGAAACCCAGAGTGTTGTAAGAAAGTACTTGGAAAAGGTATATTCCAAAAAATTGGAAAATCTAAAAGAAATGGACAGATTGCTAGACAGAGATGAATTGTAAAAACTGAACAAAAAATATATAAATACCCTGAATAGTCACTTAATAGGCAATGACATTAAAGCAGTAATCAAAATCGAACCAACTAAAAAACCCACAGTACCCAATGATTTTGCCACTATGTTTTATAAGAACTTCAGGGAGAAATAATGTCAGCACTCCTGAAACTCTTCCATGAAATTGAAAGGGAAGGAACAGTGCCAAATTCATTCTTTGAAACCAGTGTTACCCTGATACCAAAACCAGACAAGGTCTTAACAAAAAAAAAGAAGAAAGGAGAGAAAGAATGAAAGAAAAAACTCCAGGTCAATTTCCTTAATAAATATAGATGCAAAAATCCTCAAGATACATGCAAGCAGAATACAACATATCATTAAAAAGACCATTCTCATGACCAAGTAGATTTTATCTCATTTATGTATGGTTCCATATACATAAATTAATAAATATAATACACCACATAACAATTGTAAGAATAAAATCACATGATCATTTTAATAGATGCAGCAAAAGCCTTTGACAAAATCCAACATCTATTCATAATTTTAAAAACGTTGATAAAAACAAGTAAAGGACTTTACCTTAATATGAAAAAAAATTAATGACAAACCCTCTGACAAGCATCATACTAAATGAGGAAAAACTGAAAGCATCTAAAATCAGGAACAAGGCAAGTGTATTCATTCTTACCACTCCTGTTCAATGTAGTCCTTGAATCTTCAGAGCAATAAGGCAACAGAAAGTAATAAGAGTGATTTAAATAAGAAAGGAAGATGTCAAACTATCTTTACTTGAATTATTTGAAGATGATATGATTCTTTACAAAGAAGATAAAAAATACAAAATAAACACAAAAATCAAAGCTATTGAAATATACCAAAAATGAACCCACTGAAAAAAAAATCAGGAAAATAATTCCATTCACAATAGTTTCAAAGAAAATTAAATACCTAGGAATTAACCTAACCAAGGAAGTGAAATGATTCTGTAATAAAAACTATATTTCTCTGAAAAGAGAAAATGAAGAGAACATTAGAAGGTGGAAGGATATCCCATTATTGAATATGCAGATCAAAAATTATCAAAATGGCTATATTATCAAAAAGTATATACATAAATTTAACACAGTTCAAGTCAATATACCATCAACTTTTGATGCAAAACTGAAAAAATAATTCTAAAATTTATATGAACCCAGAACAGAGTCAGAAAAGCCAAGGCAATCTTGAGGAACAAGCGCAAAACTGGAAGCATTATACTCCCAGACTGCAAGTTATACTTTGAAACTAGAGTAGTAAAAACACCATAATACTGACCTAGAAACAGATGTGTGGAACAAAATAGAGCATGCAGAAATAACCCCAAGAATCTTCAGCCATCTGATTTTTGACCAAAGGGCAAGTATACGTGGGAGAAAAAACAGTCTTTTAAAAAAAATGTTGCTGGGGAAAGTGGTTGTCCATGTTCAGAAGAATGAATTTAGATCCATATCTCTTACCCTGTACTAAAATCAAATCGAAATGGATCAAAGATCTTTATGTAAAAAAAAAACAGTGAATGGGCTAGAAGAAAAAATTGGTAAAACTCTTAAATACATGCACAGCAAAGACTTCCTGTACAGAACCATAATTGCCTAAGACATAATACCAAGAATCAAGAAAAGGGATTATATCAAATTAAAAGTATTCAGTCCAACAAAATAAACAACCTAAGGAATGGAAAAACTTTTCCAGTTACTCCTCAGATAGAGGCTTAGTGCTAATATCCAGAAATATGAAGACTTCAAAAAATTAGACTCCCGCAAATAAAAGACTCCACCAAAATCTGGGCAACTGAAATGAATAGACACTTTTTCAGTACAAATGGCCAGTAAACAAATTTAGAAAATGTTCAGCATCTTTGGCTATTAGAGAAATGCAAATAAAAATAGCTCAGATTTTACACTACTCCAGTAAAAATAGGTAGTACCATGGATTCAACAAGCAACCAATGTTGGCCAGGTAATGAGGTAAAAGGAACCCTTCTGCTTTGTTGGTCTGTGTGTAAACTAGTATGACCACTATGGTAATTAGTATTGGGATTTTTCAAAAAACTAAAAATAGAAATTCCATTTAACCCAGCCATACCTCTTCTGCATTATATTCCATAAAAAATTAAAGTCATCACATTACAATAATACATGAATACTCATGTTTACAGCAGCACAATTCACGCTATCTAAATCATGGAAGTGACAGATATGCCCATCAATAGATAACTAGGTGAAGAAAAAAACTATATATACATATATATATGAATGAAATGGAGTACTCAACAGTAACAAAGGATACATTTGAGTTACTAGTAGGAAAGCAGATGGATCCTGGGACCATAATACTGTGTGAAATAAATCAAACATAAAAGGTCTAATATTGGGCTGGGGATTTAGCTCAGCGGCAAAAGCGCCTGCCTGGCAAGCGCAAGGTCTTGAGTTCGGTTCCCGGTACCGGAGAAAAACCAAAAACCTCTGACTTGAAATTATACTGCAGGCCAGCCTGAACTGGATAGTGAGACCCTGTATAAAAAAAAAAAAAAAAAAAAGCCTAAAAGAGAGCTTGAAGTTATATTCTCATATATATGTTCTTCCTGTGTTGAGAAGGGAGTATTTGAATATTG
>NW_004955519.1:3887771-3898615 GCF_000276665.1 Chinchilla lanigera
AAAAAAAAAAAAAAAAGGTCTAATATTGCATGGTTTCTCTGGGTCTCAAACTATAATTTAAAAATAAAAATAAGAGTCATGTTAACAAACAGAAGTGTAGACTCTGTAGAGTTGTGGAGAAAATCTGAGGAAAGAGGGAGAGAGGAGGGGAGAAGGACAGGGAAGAAAAATTATACATATAATTCAACCTGAACGTAACTACCCTGTATCACAAACATATACCATAGAATTTTTAAAAAGAACTGAGCTTTAAAGCTTGAGCTGATGGACATAATGGCCAGAGACAGAATTGGTTCCCTGCAGCAGTGGTAGGCGATCCGAATTAAAGTGCCTTAAAATACAAGTAGCAGGTGAGAACACGGAGGCAGTAGGTGTGAACAGCCATTTCACAAAGTTTTCATGAAGGGGAAAGTGAACCTGAAGAGAGACAGGAGGTCAAATGCAGCCGTGGGCTTTTACTTCTGTACTAGCAGTTAGAGGTGGAAAAACTTGAACTAAAGGCTGATAAGAAAGAACACAGTGAATGTGCAGAAAGAGTGGATAAGAAGTCTGTAATAACAGGAAAGAGAGTGTACATGATGGGAGTAGGCTAAGATGTAGGGAGATATTATTCTTCTATGGCAACAGAAAGCAAGAGGAAATGGTAATGGAAGCAGAGGCATTTTATTTCCATAAACATTCAGTCATCATTGTAATATTTTATTGCTGAAGTGGTTGGTAGACATACAAGTGAACGTCACTCATTTTACTTTTTAAGTCTGAAATATTCTGTTTTATAAAAGAATAATGGGGTAAATGGTATTTTGCAGAAATTTTGGGAACACTATGACTTGAAATAACTGACATAAGAGAAAGAGGTGGCTTGGGTAACACAGTGCAGGTAGCATCATGGTTGACTTTACAGATCATTAATTTATAGTGGGTGGACAATTTTTCAGCAAATCACGTCCTTTTATCCTATGGTGGGCACCTGGGTTACATTTTACAGCCCATGGTAAAGCCAATGATTGAGTTTGGACCAAAAGAATCAGCAGAAGTTGTGTAAACTACTTTCATGACCCTGATTTCATGGTCTTCTCAGATCTGGTCTTTCCTTTCCTTTCTTCACAAGGTGGCTGAATAGAGAAGACTCCAAGATTCAGAGGAAAAGGAATCAACAACAAGGCAGGGTCCTCAGTTTCTGAGTCAGTGATTGGAGAAGAGACCCCAAGGAAAGCCATCTGAATGAGAATATACTCTTGCTCTCCTCTGTGAGTGACACACTAACTTTTACTATGCTAAACTGCTAGAATTTGGGAATGGTTTGTCACAGCAGTTATCCTATCCTTGCACTTTTCTTCAGACATATGCTTTCTTTCTCAATAGTGCTAAACACCACTGTGCAGATACTGAGAAGTGGTGACTACATTCTCTGTACTAGATAGTTGAATAGGATGGCCCAAAGGGCATAACAATGGAAGGAGTAATGAATAAACAATTGGATTTGTGAACAATTACATTCATTGAATAATGAGCACTAACGACTGAGGATTCCCTTCTGGAGGCAGAGGACCTGAGAGACTTCAAGAGCATATTTAGTATTTCACAAACATAAGATGGATTCTTGTCCTCAGGAAGACTTTAGCGAAAGTACTCCCCACCCACCTAAACGCCATTTATAGAAGAGAATATTGGACTGCATTCGATCACAGCCTCCAAGGAGCCTGGACTTGGCATAACCAGAAAATATCCTTGCAGAAAATACAAAAGGGGAAGGCCCTTCTTCCAACTGCCTCAGTGTCCTTCTGTGGGAGGCTCACCTCTCTGCATGCTGACGACAGCTGTCTTTCCAAACTCAGGGCACTGAATTTACAGGTCCTGGAGGACCGTGGCTATCGACCACTATAAACATTCAGAGTGAGGATGAAAGAAAAACTGGCATAAAGAACCTGATCTGTGGAGGTGGGAACCCTGGGGTCTATAATTTCACACTCCCTTGTCTATCATAACTTGCCGACCTCAAGGAAATTCTCTCTGTGCTCCAGAATACCAACAGACCCAGTCAAGCCGATGAGCTTCTCCTGCTGCTTTCTGCAAGGCTTATCAGTATGTGGTCACTCTAGGGGCCCGTGATGGTACCTCTAAAAATTGGTAGAAGCAATCCAATTACCTGGGACCTAGCCAGCTCTCCGTCTGAGGGGCTCTCCTTCCTTCCTCCCCTCCTCATTTCTCCGGTATGGTCTTCATATGCGCATCGGAACTCATCAAGTAAACAACAGGCAATATAGAAAGTAAGAGGCTCAGGTTGCAGAAAACTGAAAACTTTGTAGAATGATGAAAATACCCCTGGTTCGGGAGTCACAGACTTGAGTTGAAACCTTTGTTTTTCCCCTTACCAATTTGAATCTAATCACATGATTTCCCTAAGAGGGGACTAAAATGCCCACCTCCCAGAGTTCATTTAAATATCGTCAATAGTTTATGTAAAAATATCTGAAGCATAGTAAATCTTCATAAATGGTGACGTGTGTGGAAGGAGGCGAATCTTTTGGATATTTTCAGGTATCGCGCTTAAATTCTCTGAAAGGGGACGGGTTCTCTGAAAGGGTGAAGGTTACGGGCAGCCCAGCCGTGCTGATCTACAAACTCCACCTGTTCTCTGCTTAACCTATTCTCCACACCTTTGTGCAATCTTTCTATCTCTGTGTCTTTTCCAAGATTAGCACAAAGCTAATTTTTTCACTTCTTTCTATCTTGATTCCAAAGTTACTTCCCCATAGAGGCCTTCTCTCCAAACTTTTTACAGTAGCAGTCCCCAGCTGTCACTTTCTATTGTCTTTTCCTGCTTTGATTTGCCTTATGGAAACTATAACAATTTGAAAAACACATATGGAATTCTTTATTGTTTGCTACTAGAATCTGAGATCCAACCAAAAATGAAAGTTTTATATCCCCACAGTACCTCACATTGTAGACTGGCACATAGTAGACTCACAGTAAAGATTTTTTAAATGAATGAAGTTAAAATATCATATTTATATATCATTTTCATCCACCCAAACATGCCCACTAAAAGCATGATAAAAGGATCTACTATACATACAATTTTCTCATAATAAAGGACACATAAAAAGGTATATATGATTTTCCCCATAGTAAAGCATGATCGAAACTTCATTCACAAACTTTTCATTTTTCTGTAACAAGGACTGTAGTGGGTCAGATTTCAAAGTTTTACACACCAGAATATAGAACAAGAATGCTCCCCTAGTGCATGAGCATGTGCACACACACATACCCCATTTCTTTGTATCTGTGTGCTTACTTGGGGACTAGGCAATGGAAGATATATCTAACCTTAACTGAAATATATATTTCTGACTTCAACACATTGGAGAGGCCCCTGAAAGGATGGGTTGCAGGAAGGGCTGACCAATCCCCAGGAAATGAAGTTATGGTGATGAAGACAAACTCTGGAACAACCAGCTGGACTCAAGGACATGGCATGAGGGTGAGAGGAGAGAATTTGGACTTTTGTGGAGACTCACCCACACTTGGGGCATAATAAGCCCAGGAAGGTGGAGGGGCCATGAGTGTGAGTGGGGTCTGCTGTTTTTCAAGACTCTGTGGCACTTGCAGGCCCAAGCAAATTTGGTGCGGTGCAACCCCAAACTGAGACTCCTTCTCATAGTGGATACTGACATTAAGAGTTCCACAGGAATGAGGCTTTGTAAGCAACAGTTGCAAGTCTGTCTGGTGGGAAACACAATGGCTCACGTCTGCCGGGCTTTCATGGTCAGCCAGGTTTGGAAAGTTTCGGAGGGGCAGCAAATTTCAAGCTCTTCAATGTTCAGGTGACTGAGGCAGCTAGTGCTGGTGTAATGACACCACCACGTACTCTACTAGGAGAGTCACATTCTGAGACCCCTCTTGTCTGGCAGCCACAACAAGCTAAGACTGAGCCTCAGAAATGGGCACCTGAAAGATAGCCCTGAGGATCTAAGGTGTGCAGGGAGGGAGATTCTCAAAGCACTGAAATTTCTGTCTGAGCAGATAGAAGCTGGGAGTTGAAGGGATTCTAGCAGCAATATTAATAGAACCTTATTTTTACTCAATATTAATAGAATCATATCTGTCCTTGCAAGTTCATAGTGATGGGAATATTCAGGTGGATTTGTAGCAACAAACAAGGCGGAAATCCTTTGATTGCTGCATCGTCAGATTAGAGCCCATGATTAACAGTTTTTCCTGAATCTACAGTACTGATCCAAAAGGTTCAAATTCATTTGCAAGAGGTCTTATGCATGTGTACCTCTTGCCACCTTAAGAAAAACATTCCAACACATTCTAATGAGGGTCTAGAAAAGAAAAGCAAGTTCAACATTTGAGGCAAATGCTGGCATTTAATTCTCTGTTAGGTGCAGATCTGTTTTATTAAATTGAAAACAATTTGAAGGGAAACTCAATAAAATTGGAATCTTACTTAAATTAATGAACAATGCTTATTACCCACCACCATCTATGCAGTTCTCAGATAATGAGCTGTTTTCAGGGTGAGAGACACTTAACAAGGTTATGTAGCAGCAAAATTAGAAAAAGTGTAAGATATGCTATATCATAATATAATAAATATATTGCTATAAGATTAATTTTATTAAGTAAAAGCATCTATAGGAAAGAAACCCTATTATATCTCTACTACAAAAAGAGCAAAGTCAAGAGAAGGCACATATTTACTGTAAAGGACAGATAGTAAATATGTCAAACTTTGTGGTCTATACAGTCTCTATTGTAAATATTCCACTCTATTAATTAGCACAAACTCTATTAATTAGCACAAAATGTAAAGGAATGAATGTGGCTATGTTATTAATTTGAATATTGTATAATTTTATGTGTAACAAAATACTAATCATCTTTATTTTTTTCACCAGTTAAAAATATAAAGACCATCTTCAGCTATGGACCATATAAAAAAAAAAAAGATGACAAACCAGATTTAGCCTGCAGGCTACAGTTTGTTGCTCCCCACTGTAAGTGGTCGACTTTCGAAGACCTACTGCTGGTAACTGCCAGTTAAAATTTTTCAGATGATTTTGCAATCATCAAATTGTGGGTGACACTTTTTTGGCACCAGTCCATCTGCTTTCTGTTAACGGTAACCTCAAAGTACAGTTTGAAAATTAACATGATGATCACTGAATAACCTTCCTCTGATCTGTCTCTCACCTTCTGGTCCCAAAGGTCTTAAGTTTACTTTCCTTACAAACTCATACCACCTTTCTATAACCCGGGTAGCCACCAGATGTCTTTATCAGATGCTGTACATTATGCATTAAAGTCCAATCAATAGTATTGGCTTAGAGAGCCACTCTGCACTATACAGAGTGATAGAAATTACATTTCACTTTGCAAGAGTCAATCAATTCACAGTGATCAGGCTTTCTTGATAAGAACACCATTTAGAGCTCTTTGTTTCCCAGCCCTTCCAACTTTGATCATATGGTGCTCAGGCTAACGTGGATTATTATAGCAACAATTTAGTGATGGAGCAGAGAAGATGTTTTTTGTATTCATTTTACCAGAGAAATGTAGACATGATTTCTCCAAAAGGAATTAATTGTTTCCTCTAAAATACTCCACTGGTTTTGTCTTTCAAAGGAAGGGATATGTGTGTTCATGTGTGTTTCCATAGGCGCAGGCATGTGGGTGGGGAGAGAAGTATGCTGCAACATTTGTACAAGCTCTGAGCTTCTCTTCTCAGGTCAAGGTCAGAGTTTGACCTCTCCTGTTTCCCAATTATATGTTTAGAATTCCTGGGAATGTATCTTCCTGGTTTGTTTCCAAGACTAAATTTATCAAGTGCCTATTGTGTACTTGTAGGAACTTGAGGATCCATCAGTAATCAAAAGAGACAAAGATCCCCTCTTTTGTGTTGTTTACATTCTAGTAGGGAAACGAGTAAGAAATGTACATAATAGCTAAGTCAAATTTAGGTACTATGGTTAAAAGTGATAGGCATGGAATAAAAAATAAAGCAAAATAAGGGGATGAGCAGTTTTGGGGTTGGGGGTTCTAATTTTATTTTATTTTATTTTATTTTATTTTATTTTATTTTATTTTATTGTTTTATTTTTTGGATTTTTTCCAGTACCAGGAACCAAACTCATGACCTTGTGCTTGCCAGGCAGGCGCTGTGCCGCTGAGCTAAATCCCCAGCCCCCAAGGGGGTTCTAATTTTAAATACGGTGGTCAGATTAGGCTCCTTGTGAAGTTAACATTTTAACAAAGGTGTCAACGAGATAAAGGAGTTTGCTATTTGATATCTTAGTGAAGAGCATTCAGGCAGAAGGAACAGTGTAAAAGGCCTATGGTAGCAATATGTGTGGTTGCCCTTTGTGAGGAATTTCTGAAAAGTTTAACCTAGAGCATTTAGCTTATATAAAATCACTAATACCCTTCTCCAAATAAAATAACAGAAACTGGTTTTAGGGCTACCACCTGTAATTCACTGTGTCATGGGGAACACCACGGGAAAGGTTTCTGGGTTCAAGCTTCACTGGCTCCCTAGCCTCCCCTCTTTTATCCTAAGATGATAGGTAGCATAAGGAAGAATTTAAGATCTGATAATAAGTCAGGTAAAGGTTTAAATCCTAATTATGCCTATTAAAAGGCAGATGACTTTTGCATCAGTTACCACAACTGAAAAAAAGAAAAATACAGGATCAGACACATTTTACCTTTATTATTAGGTATTACTGTATATTTGTACTTTCTACCTTGAAAAAAATAACTGCTGTCTTGTGCAGAACTTTTGTTATGGTTTGTGTCTGGGTGTCCCCCAAAAGTCTCATGCAGTCATGGGACAGAATTCTAGAGTTTATGACTGATTGGTGGTCCAGTGTTGGAATTAGGGATGTGAGTACTACACCAGCCCTGGGGTGGATAATTTGCATACAATGTAAGGGAGGGAAAGAAGCTGCTTGCCACCTCTCCTCCCTTTTGCTTTTGCTGCTTTTGCTGTGTTCCATAGCCATGAAATGTTTCCCTCTGCCTTGTGCCATCCTGCCTTGGAGCCAGCCAAGTACAGACTGAAACCTCCACAAACTGTGAGCTAAATAAACCTTTCTTTCCTTAATATTGGGCTTCAGGTATTTTGTCTCAGCAAAGAGAGAAAAGTAACCAAGATAACTTTATAAAAGGAAATTCATTGCCCAAGATTTTGCTTTTGCATTCATACAAATAAATTTATCTTAAGTGGAATAAAGTATTTATATAGAGTAGAGTAAGTATCCACACTCCTACTAAGGCATTTATAGATAAGCATGCCCATTATAGTGTTTCCATTACCCTTGGTTTCTCTGATAAACTTTGTATGTGGAACTTTTATTTTCTAGAATGCAATAGCTTACGATTTGCATCCCCATACACTCAAGGGGAGAAATGACAGTGAAACCAGGTGCTTGGCTTCAAAACCAAAAAAAAAATTTATAAGGATTTTCTCTTTTGTTATTTTATAGAATTTTAAATTTATATGATAAAAATCTCTTTTAGAAAAAAATTACCCAAGGGAAGAATCTGGCTATCTATATAGAAAAAACATGAGTGCTACAAAAGCTGTGCAAGTAATTGCCATAAAGTTTAATGAGAATCTGTTCTAATATGGGAAAAAAAAACAAAGAAAACGAAATATCTACCATAGTGGCAGCAACAGTAAGAGGAAAATAAAAACCTACCATGTTATATAAATAAATGTGACAATTTGAAATAATGGGCATAAGAATGGGAAGAAATAATTACAACCCCATGCCCTAGAGAAAGTTATTTAATTAAGCAAATGATAACAAACCTCTAGTCAGAGCATAGTCTCACATTGTTAGCAATTTATACTAAGAGGGAAGAAAGAAGCCAGAGTAATGGCATGACTGAGATAAATTAGTGTTTTCATTTCTAGTGAGCTTCCACACGCACATTAGTGTCAGCATCGGCAGACTTGGTTCTCGGTGTACTTTTAAGAATGGATAGATTGAAGAGGAAAAAAAAAATTCTCATCTCACATTCAACAGGCTAATTGTATTACATGAACAGAAACAAATAACCTTCCTCTAAAAGCTGAAATCTTCTCAAACAAAAGCTATGTTCCTTGATTCACACAGCTGATATATTCAAAGTGACTTCTCACCAAAACTGGAGCATTATAGCCATGCTGGGAAGGAGGAGAGAAGCAACAAGGTCATTGGAAGAAGACAGACTGGGCACATAGGATTTGCCATTTGCCCACTGCATGATGTTAGCAATTTAGTTAAATTTCTGGTTCTCTTTTTCCTCACTTGTGAAATGGAAGAGAATGCTACTGTCTTTCGACTGCAACCTCCCAGGGGTGACTGGAAAGTTTACCCTTAGGACCTCCACAATTTCCATCAACCATTCCTCTTCAAAGCTACCACAGTCAAAAATGAACTTAAGTAACACCAGTACAATTGCCTTGAAACCAGATTGCAACTAAGTCATAAAATTCCTGCTTATTTGCTCTATACACCCAGAATGAAACTAAATCACTGAATTTAAGCCCTTCCCATGAAATGAGTCTTAGTTAAGACATTTTGGCTATAAGCTACAGGAGTCCATTTAAGCCATGTAAGCGAAGGTTTTGTGCATTTTTAGGATGCTATATATCTCTTGGAGTTCAGGGAAAATGAACAATGGCAAAAGGAATACCATCAGCAACTCAGGTCTATCACTCCGAGTTCTTCCATCTGCCTCTCTTTACAAATTTTTTTCCAAATCTGATGCTTTAAAATCAAAAGATGATTCTAGGATGCAAACCTTAGTATATAAACATGAAAAGAAGTTAATTTCCTTGGATTGGACGGTTTTGATCAATTCTAGATACAGTAGCATAAACTTTAAGTAGTGAACTCGAGCGTCTTCTGCACACAGGGATAGGCTGTTCAACAAGACTACTGGGATGCTGTCACACCGCAAGGATTTTTGCCCATTTTAGGTTCCCTCAACCAAGGCTAGCGCTTTCCCTGCCTGTGGGTTAAAAGTGGGAAATGCATTCACTGTGGTAGTTTCTCTTGGGTAACATAAACCCAACGGTTACTTTAAATCTCAAATTACAAGTCTCCAACCAGAAGGTTCAATCCCATATAATAATGAACCTTTCCATCTTCATTTGGAGGTTCTTGTTCACCTGCTGTAGAACAAAATAGAAGATAGTGCCTCTCTGGCATTCTTTAGCAGGAAAAGATTTGCCTCAACGCCCTTAGCCCCTTGTTGAGATTGAAAAGTTTAAGAGTCGTTTATTTTTTGAAACTCTGTGTGATGTTCTGCCTTACAGCCTCATTTGGGATCTAATCTCCCAGTTGATGCTATTGATTTCATGAATCCCTTGGTTAGCTGCTGAGAATGCAACCATCTCCATCTCTGGAGGACTGCTTTCGTAATTATAGTGGCCTTGTAGGAGGTGTCTAGGAATCTCAGCCCACCACCCAAGATGCTTCAGGACTGCCTGAAGTTAGGGAAAAAAGTCCTGCTTTCTTGCTTCATGCAGGGCAGATTCTAAGGTGCTATTCATGCCCCAGAGTTCCTCAAAGCTTCAAGCTCAAGTTAGGCTGCACCTGAAACCATTTTTGCTTAACTTCTCCTTTGCCCTTATCTTAGTTTCTTGACTCCTTTACCTGCTTTTCTGAAAGCACTCTCCATGGATTACTTGTACAGAAATGCCATCTCAGCCTATATTTCTAGGGAACCCAATTTCAGACAGTTACACGCTGTACCTCGGTTCCTTAGTGAAATTTTCAGTTAACACCTTGTTATACCAGAAACTGATTATCATATATTATCTTTGTCTCCCATTTGAAAAGTATGAAGCCTATCTTTTTAATAAAGTTATTGCTTTGGCTCAAAGAAAAAACTTTCAATACTAAATTTTCTGTTTTCTGTGTTGTCTCTAATGGCTTTCTAACAAAAAGAGACAGGTAAATACGACTTTTTCTTTGTTTTTTAAATCATGTATTTGGCTGTCCTACATGTAAACAGTATTTTCCAGCAAATCAGAAAGGAGGATGATCTGTCAACTCCAAAAGAATAATCAAACCAAGATGCACAAGCAGAAAAAAATCAATTTTCTCCAGGTCATTCACCTGCATCATTTCTTCAGAATAGAAACAAAGCAAAAAAAAATCACTTTGTTTTTCATGTATCTTGGCCCAAAAAGAAGCAGAAGGGAAAAGATGAACTCAGAGTGGTCTTTACTGAAATAAAACTTTATTGTGAACAAATAATGTTCATTAAAAGGTCACTCAATTCTTTTCCCTCAGTTCTGACATGGAAAAGTGTTTGATTGCTGGGAAAATATCTTTCTGTGAATCCTAGCTGGAAAAAGGCGCTATTAATCTAGACAATACAGAAAGGTGAAGGCAGGCTTAAATATCTCCCACCACCAAACCAGAAGAAAATAAAAGGTAAGAAAGTTCTCAATCATGCTCCTGATCAGAGGTCAAAAATCTTTTTCTAAAAATAAAAATCCTTTTCTATAGAACACCAGGCAGGAAAATTTTTTGGGTCTGCAGGCGTATGGTCTCTGTCATATTTACTTAACTCTGCCATTGTAGCTTAGCAAGAGCAATATATAAAAGAATGGGTGTGGCTATGTTCCAGTAAAATTTTCACATACGGACATACAAATTTGAATTTTTGTGTAATTTACCTTAGCTAAAAATCATCTTCTTTTGATGTATATGCACTTACCAATTCTTTCCATATGGAGCCATTATGTTTTATTTTAGCCAAAGTCTTCCAAATATAGTTTTTTTTTTTATTTTAGAAATAAAAGGAGGAAAATACTAACAGATCGACAA
>NW_004955519.1:3899868-3987309 GCF_000276665.1 Chinchilla lanigera
AAAGTGACGAGAGAGAGAGAGAGAGAGAGAGAGAGAGAGAGAGAGAGAGAGAGAGAGAGAGAGAGAGAGAGAAAGCGCTGAGGAGAGATAACAGAACCATATACCAGGCATAGGTATTCCATGGGCAGTGGACATCTGTGGTCACCTCATATAGGAGAAACTTGGTGTCAGTTAACTTAGCAGACAGCTAAGAAAAGTATCTTGATTTGTGACCATACGTTTTCAAGCTGCACAGGAAGAGAGCAGATAGTATAATTTATATCTTTTTATTTAAGGAAATTGGTTATTTGGGTCATATTTCCCAGTGTTTCAAGTAAGAGCATGCTTAGTTCCCCTGAAAATAAATATGGTTGTCATTTTCCTCAACAATGCTGAAAGAAAAATTTAAATGTGTTAGTCCATGATCTAGGCAATACATATTGAATCTTCCCAGGAGGGATCAGTCATGGGTATGCTCTGCTTGGGACAGCAATGGGAGTGAGCTTTATGGATGGAAATTAGTACAGCTGTTGAAGGAATGTTACTCTCATGAGAGCATAATCATCATGAAGACTTAGTCAAAATATAATTGAAAAAGCCAAAGGGGAATTAAGGGAGAAGAGAAACAAGGGTAGTTCCAAAAAAAGAATTGCCCTGTTTTTCAAAGTAAATGCATCATCTCTTTATCAATTAAAAACCAATGCTTTCATCTTCTCCAATGAGCAGTCTGGATAAAAAACTAATTCATGTATTTTAATTATTTTAAGTATCTTTCTAGATCTCTCCAGTAGCATAAGAACTTCCTCTATAATTAATAGTGTATTCTAATGACAAAGAAGTCTAAATGGCTTTTAGCCTCCATTCTAGTACGTGTCAGATATTCCTGCTGAAATTTAAAATCTGTCTGATAGATAGTATGTGGTTCATTCCTGAAAGGATCATTTTATTCCACATTATCCTCGGTAATAATATAAACTGAAACAACTGACAAGAAAATGACCAACACTGAATACTCAAGCTTCTAATTGGAGCCTCAAATGTGATGTTATCTTTTGAGAAATTCTTTGGATTTTCAATTATCACTTTGGTCCGTATCTGGTGTCATTCTTTAGATAGATGCATATTATAATGCCCATGGGTCACACTAAACCTATGAGTCCTTTAGAAGCAACTGAATGTGAGGAGAGAGGGGCAAAATGCTCCTACTTGATTTTACAATGGTTTAAGCAGTTTGTACACTCTGTGAGTTTCAAATATGCTTAAATTACTTCCTGAGATAGGAAAAAGCCTTTACAGTGTCTTCCTACTGCTCTACTCTGTTTTTTAGTTCCCCTGACTAGAGCAGTGGTGGCGAACCTATGGCACGTGTACCACAGTAGGCTGTTTGTATCACTGAGAGCTCTAAAATGTGCATCATCACTGGACTAGAGGGTACTGCTTGTTTCTCCTTAGGCCCTAAGCATTTGTGACATAACCTCTTTGATCTCAGGTCTCCTGAACCGCCGTATTGAGGAGGTCCCACAACACCCCCAAAGTGGTTTGTTTTTACTCTCTTCTGGACCCAAACTACCTTATTTGCATATGTTATGTCTAAGGTAGAAACTTAGGCCATCCAAATACAGGATCGTTTGATGGCTCCAGAAACAATGCAATTTCTTAGCCCTTCTATCATCTTTCTCATTTCTTAGACAGTAATCTGATTTCAGTCCTTTGCATGTTGCTCAGCCAACAATCAAACACCAGAATTCATATCTTTCAAGAGCAGAAACACAATTCACACTCTATTAATGCCTCCCTTCATGGCCTCTTGACAAACATGGAGTTAGAATGGAGTCCCTTCCCACCTCATTTCTGAAGGGATTAAAAGCCCTCAAAACTACATCAGCTTTCCCCAAACAAATTCCTTCAGCAATCTCCTTTATAAACCCTCTCTCTGCTGCTTTTTTATTTATTTGATTGATTGATTGATTGATTGATTTGTCTTTTTTCGAGACAAGGTCTCCCTATGCAGTTCAGGCTGGCCTTGAGCTCACTTCATAGCCCAGGCTGGTCTTGAACACGTAATGATCCTCCTGCCTCAGCCTCGTGAGTGCTGGTCTGCTGCCTTTTTAGAGCCTTGATACAGGGAAAGGGTCCAGGAACAAGATCGTGGAACAAGATCTGGAACAAGATCGTGGGGGAAAAATGTTGGACTCATTTCCTCAGAACTCACTTATGATGATTTGGCTGACTCATTTCAAACTCTCATGTATCATACTTTCTTGTCTGGCCTGAAATTTGAATTTTAACATAGTTATGCATACAAAATTCCATCACCCACAGACAATCACTGAAAACATTTGAATGTATATCCCTTTACATTTTAAAGTATATTTTTCTTAACAAAATGAGATTATATTGTAACTCAGTTTTTTCAATTAGCAATACATTTTGAACATCTTTCCCCACCAATAAATCTCCATATAAATGTTTTTAAGTTAAAAGCTATCCCGTTGCATGGACTCTACCATTATTTATTCAATTCATTCTTGACTCTGACTTAGACTGTTTCTTTTTTCTATTGTGATAAATGATCTTGTGAACAACATCTATATATAGTGCAATACATTCAATTATTTAAGTGATATTTATATATCACCTATTATAAAAAGAGAACTAATACTCTCTCAGGATATATTTCCAGATGTGGAATATTAGAGTTAAAGTGTATGCCTATTGTTATGGTAGACTCATTATGTCAACTTGAGGAATCTAGAAGCTTCACTAAGTGACTCAGCACTTCTACATCCTGGGGTGAAAAGGACATGCCCTTGCTGCTCTAGGACGTTATTCATTGTGTCAACTTGAGAAGTTTAAAAGTTCAATTTTAAACTTTAAAGAGATTCATCAGGGGGCCAGGGTCCTTACTTTGTGAACATCCTCAGCTTGTGGAAGAGGAGGGAATGGAGATGGTGTGGGTGTGAACAGATAGCCAACATACAATATGAGGAGGGATAAGAGCCTTGCTTCCCTTCACCCTTTTTTGCTCTTCCTGCTTTTGGTGTCTCGTGTTTCCCTGAAGTGTTGCCCCTGTGCCCTGCCACCCTGCCTTGGAGCCAGCTGAATATAGACTGAAACCTCCACAAACTGTAAGCTGAATAAACCTTTCCTTCCTTCATTATGGGCATTGGGTATTTTGTCTCAGCAAAGAGAGAAAAGTAACCAAGACACCTATTTTAATGGATTTGTTTCTAAAGTGTTGTGAAAATATATGTAAGTATGAGAGTGTTTCTTTTTTGGAACATTTACTATCTTGGGGGTTCATGAAATTTAATTAACATGAGTCATAGATGTATTTAACTTCAACAAATTATTGACTCTGTTTTCTCTTACTCTAAATTAATTTTAGGCCCACAGTAAAGTTGCAGAAATGGTAAAAAGAGGCTCTTTACTTCACCCAATTTCCTGATGTTTATATCTTACCTAATGAAAAGCATAATTATTAGAAACAGGAAATTGACATTAGAGCACTATTATAGAACATTATTAGCTAAACAGCAGAACTTACTTCTCCTTATTGTTTTTATTTCCTATCTTAATATCTTATGCAAGATCCTACTTTGTGTGTGGTTATTATCTCTTCTTGATTTTTTCCATCTATAACAGCTTCTCCATAATTCACAACCTTCGCTCTTTATAAGGTGCTGATTGGTTATTTTCTAGAATCTCCTTCAGTTGGAGTTTGTCTAATGTTCCTAACAATTACAGTGGAATTATGCATTTTTTAAAGAATGTACCATATCAAGGGGCTCATGCTGGTGATTTTTGCCATAAGTACAGGAAAATGCAATTTTAATGCTCCAGAAGAAAAGTGCAAATATCACTTGTAGGGTATCAAACATACATCATACATGCCTACTAAGCACAATAACTTTATTTATTCTATAATCTTCCTAAAGATTATGTAAGGTAAGAATCATTATTTTCACTTTATCAAGTCTCTTCAAAATTAGGTAACTTCCTCAAGGTTAAAAAAGATCTGACTTACTCCAAAGCCAGGTCTTTTTTTTTTCTTAAGCAGCCTCAAGTTTATTTTATTTTTTTTTTAATTTTGAACAGATTAGTACATGAGAAAGAAACAAACAAAAAAACAAACCAAGGCTTTTTGCAGCACAAGATAAGCATTTGTTTTTTTTGTTGTTGTTGTTTTTGTTTTTTCTCCAGTACCAGGAACCGAACTCACGACCTTGCGCTTGCCAGGCAGGCGCTTTTGCCGCTGAGCTAAATCCCCAACCCCATGACAAGCATTTCTTTGACATGGGAAATTGTTAAAGCAAACTCAAGCAGTTGTTTCTGTGACTTGCTACTCTTTTGGAGTTGGGTTTTAACCTTTAATTTCCTCAAGGTAGAAGTGTTTAGAATCACATTCTCAGATATAGTCTTGTGCAATGGATTAACAAATTCAAAGATTTAGTGATGAAAATTTATGGAAAATTACTCCATTTCATAGAAAAATAATATCTTAGACCTTTATTTTGGAAGATCCATGACGTTATTTGCTTGGGGATGATTGTAATATAGAATCCAAGAGACCAGTGCACAATAATCTAAATTGAAAATTGTGAGATGTCATTGTTTTTTGTTGAGTCATATGTGAATAATACTTGCATCAAACTGAATAACTGAATGTCAGTGGTTTATATCTCTCTTTGATTAGTTTGTTATCCAAGAACAAATGCACACAGCATAATAACTGCATGGCACTTTCCATTCTCAGAAATTGATCTCCATGCCTTGTGAATACTTTTGTAGTACCATAAAGGGTTAACAATTCAATACCTTATGATGGTTGAATATGAGATAAGAAAACAAAAAGTTGAATCTCTGAAGAAAAGTAAAATGAGATGCTGCAATGCAGAGAAAGTGTTTAGCATAGTACCTGATACACAGTGAACACTCCATAACTTTTAGCTCTTCCTTGCTGCTGCTGAAACTGTCTGAGATGTCACTGTTGTTTAACTTGGAGAGGAGAACATGTGGCTGGCTCATCCTCTGCTCTGTGAAACAGAAAATCAGACTGCTATAAATTTAGACAGGAAGATGGCTGGTCTCTGCCCAGTTTGACAGTTGTTTATCTTCTGTAAGTGCTCTTGTGCTATTCTATTGCCATATAATCTTAAAGCACCATTATGAACCCATTTTGGAGTAAGGCTGGGAGCTTAATCAAGGCAACATGGCAAGGAGTCAGTTAACACAATTCAACCACTGTTGCACTTACTTCCCTTTATTGTTCTATCTGAGGAAGTGGCTTTAGTATATAGATAATCATGCCAGCCCTGGTTGTAGGGCAGATCTCTCAACCTTAGCACTATTTTTATGCAGAACTCAATATTTTGTTGCAGGGAGCTGTGCATTGTAGAATATTTAAAAGCGTCTTCAACCTCTATCCCCTAGATGCCATTAGCACCCCCACTCCAGTTGCGACAACCAAAAAATGTCTTCACACTTTTCCAAGCATCTCCTGGGAGTGGAAGGAGGCAAAGAAATTTTCACTGAGAACCACACTAAAAAGTAATGAGAAATTACATACTCAAAAGAAGTGATCACTGATTCAAACCGGAACTATCTGAGGAATGGAAAACAATATTTATTGAGCAACAATAAGGTAACAACAGGTGTTACCTCATGAACTTTATGTAATTTTCATAAAAGGTCTATGAGATGGCTTTTATTCTCCATTCAAGGATAGAAAAACAGATTTCCATAAAAACCAGGTGATTTGCCCGATCTCCCACATAACTATTCTGTGGTGGAATGGAGACTTCCCAACAAAGCCCATGCTTGTCCTGTAATATTCTCAGTTCAAATAGAAGGCCTAGCCCAGTGCAGTTTCTTCTGCCTGCGAAGAGAATTACATTGACCAAGTACAAATGATAAGTAAGCTATTGTCCTGGGAGTTAAAGCCACCTGAAGCTATGGCTGGGACTTAAATTACATATCTCCCTCAGCAGTTAGCTTCCTATTTGATTTGACCAATAGGAGGCATTAAACAAATATTGGTAGGCAAGAGGAGAGGAGAAGAACTCCCTTCTTCCTGTACGCTAGCTGTTCTTGTCTCAGAGGCTGGTCCAGCAAGAGCTACTTCTGTGTCTCTAAACTACTAACAGAAGAAACCATCACTAAGTTCAGTATGGCTACATTCTCCCAAGGGAGCAGTCAACCATCTAGTGGTAGGTTAATTACACCAGATTGTTCTGCCACTGACAGAGTAGGGTTTTCTGCTTACTTGAGTAGGCATGTTTTCTAGATATTAATTGCCTTTCTCTGCCAATAATGTTTCTGTTATCACTACCATCTATGCACACGCAGAATATTCACCACGATGATGTCCCCCAAAATCATTGCTTCTGACCCAAAATTCAATTTGTGGGAAAAATAGTATATGGCTGTGAGTGTGTACTCATGGAATTCATTGATCTCAACCATGTACCTCATGTCTAGAGGCAGCACCTAATAGATGAAAGGAAGAAAGACTAAGGGTTTACTTATAACCAGTTAGAAGATAAGATGAAAGGCGGCTCTATCTCACGAAAGGTAGAAACTGTTTTGAATTAGCAAACGATATTTATGTCTAACTACCATCAGCCCTGGGAACAGAAATCTCTTCAAACTTCAATAGGTTCAGTAGAAATGTCTCCCACACAATGAAGGCTGTGACCTCCACATAAATCCGGTTAGTAACAAGGTTTCTTTGGAATCCACAGAATTACTGGTGACCCTGAGATAATATTTTAGCCATCTGTCTGAAGTAGTTCAAGGTCAATACCACCTAGAGGAAAATTCATACCTTAAATTTTTTTTCACTTATTTACTCATTTAATACCTATCACTTTGTGCCACTTACCTGTTCTACATTCTGATGATATATCAGCAGATAAAACAGGCAAACACCTTAAAGCTCACTGCTTATATTTTAGTGGCAGAGAGATAGGAAGCAAGTAGTGGTAACATGTAAGTGTCTGATGGTGGCTAGTAATATGAAGAAATTTAAAGAAATAGAGGGTTGCTGGATGAACAAAATCCCAAAAGAGATAGGGCTGAAGGCATATCAATATCTGAGGGAAGAGGCAGAGAGAACAGGAAGGCTTCTCTATGAAGGCCCCGAGTTGAGAGATTGCCTGGCTTGTTCAAAGAATAGGAAGGAGTCCAGTGTAACTCGACATGAATTTTGGGAAGAGCCATAGAAAAGAAGGTAATGTGCACCACTACAAGGACTGGGCTTTGTTGTGGTGTGATATGAAGCCCCTGGAAGGTTTTAAACAGGGAATGACATGACCTGACTTACATTTTAACAGGATTACTCTAGCTTCTGTGTTGAAAATAGATTGCGATGGTGCCGTTAGAAGGCATTAACTCAAATAGAGAACACTGTGAAAGCAGTGGGGATCTAAGTAGTTGGCTTCCTAATTTGCTGACAGACTGAATGTGTAAGATGAGAGACAGGAGCCAAAGATGACTCCAAGAATTTTAGCCTGAGCAACTAGACAATGGGATTGTCTCCTACTGGGCAAGAAGAAAAGACTATAGGAGAAAGAGATGTCCATGAGAAAGATCATGAATGTAATTTTGCTTATGCTAACGTTGACATGTGCTAGTATCCAACAGAGAGGTCAAGAAGTCAATTGGATATAAAATCTGGAGTTCAAGGGAGAATCCCAGTGAAAGATATAAGTTTGAAGTTCTTGATGTATATGATTGAGCTCATGGTATTTATAATCATAAGAGTAAACAAAAAGTTCAAATGAGAATCTTATGTAGAAAAGAGAAAAGATTCAAGAACTGAATCCTGCAGCAACTAGAGCTCAGAATTCAAAGAGATGAGAAGAAATCAGGAAAAGACACTGATAATTTAGTGGCTGTTGAAATTGAAGAAAAATCAGAAGCATATGGTGTCCTAGAGTTTAAGTAAAAAAATGTTTTGTGGGGACAGGTGTGGTTAATATTGTCATAACTACTGTCCCAATTGTGGTTAATATTGTGATAACTTCCATCCCAGGACCTAATGACACTATGGATACTGTAGATAAACATACATGGAACAGTTATATCTTTCTTCTGTGATGACTTGTATTTGTAAGATGTATAATGCATAAAACAAGCCAATTATTCATTTACTGTTGAGATATTATAAACATAAATAACTAGAATAGGCATGCTTCAGAGATTATTATAATTTACCCCTGTTATGATAAAATATTTGTCCTCAGCAAGTGGTTCTGCACCAAAGTGTGTACTGTTTTGTCAATTATATCTTGGAAAAAAATATAATGAAAAATAAAAATGAGATGTATTGATTGAGTGGCTGGGCTATTCTTTGATGATTTCCATCCTCCCCCTAAATCAATGGTTTAACCAAGGTATATTTCTCACATTAAAAATCCAATGTAATGAGACTTGTCTCCATATAGTCATTGAGGGATATGGTGGTGGGGTATCTACCATCTTGTGGATGTACCACATGGAGCACATGGCCTCCAAGGGTGTGGAGGCAGAAGACTGGAAAAGACCAGTTGGATACTCTGTAAAACTTGGCTTAGGAATTGTTTAAATACCTTCCACCAGGAAGACAAAACGCGGTTATGTCTCACCTGCGACGAAGCCAAGGAATGAGTCTCCCTGTCTGCCCAGGAAGAGCAAACAGCACAGTTTGAGCAGATAGCCTTGCCCCTGCTTATAGAAGTTGAGAATGAGGGAAAATATGTCAATAAGTATTTTTCTTTATGCAGTTTCTGATTGCTTTACATTAGAATTGAGCTCTCTTCTCTTTCAAGAGAAGACCTTTTCTGCTTTCCAAGGAACTTTAAGAAAACTTTTATTTCTTTTGCAAACAATGCTACTTGAAAAGACTTAAGAATTCTGAAATCATTTACAAATACCTGGATTATTTGATCAAAACAATTTTTTTCCATAAATACATGCTTATGTAAATTATATATAGTTTCTTATATCTCGGACACAATCACATATGGTCCCGGAAACTGCAACATGAGGAAATAAACTGAGAAAGGCAAGTGCCTGGAAAGACTTCCACTCTCTGGGGTGCAAAAGGTGCTGAGAAGATATACAAGGGCTGCAGAGCAGAGTGTAACAGCTTGCATAGGGTGAAAATAGATGAAATAATAGATGCTGCCTAGGCAAGTATGCAGCGCTTGGTGGTCCAGAAGCACTCAGTATGATTTGACACGTCCAGCAAAAGCTCCAGGAACAGATACCATCCAAATGTTTGTAATATATAACCAAGGTTGAGAACTTGTAATAGTAGCTACTGATAAGTAGCTCAGTGATCAGTTGTATATCTCTGAATTTTCCAAATAAAGCAGAATTGCCTTAGAAACTGTAGGCCTGGAAATCTATGGGAGAATTTTTAAAAAATGTTTTGGGTACTAACAGCCTTACTTAAATGTGCAAATGTACATGTGTGTAAAATCCACAATATTCACCAAAACTGGCATGTTATTTGTCAGATGTTCTGTGGTCCGAGAAAATCTTCAGAATCATTGTAATAGGAAAACCACAATAAATTACAATGACTTCTTTCCCTTTTGGGCTTCAATTTTAACATCTCTAAAGTATTTCAAAATATTTTAAAACCTTGTTATTCAAAAGTAAGACTAAATAGCTGAACATTTCTTTTAAAAGAGACCCTGTTTTAATTAAGACATTCAATGTAAAGTGATAGGGAATCCTTGGCTTGTAAAGCTTTGGTAGTGCTAATTTCATGATAATGAAATCCAGGTGTCATCCCTACTGCAGTCACAGGTGCTATTCTCCATTATACCCAAGCCATCAGTCTTTGGTGCCTTTGGTGTCCAATAAGACAAAGGGAAATAACACCATTGACTTTAGTGTTTATATCTCCCTGGTTGCCTCTACTAATAACACCAGTGAAACCATAAACATAGTTGCCATGGATACTATAGCACCATATGAAGCACTGTTAGCATTTTGAGGACTCTATATTTGTGAGTATAAATAAAAAGAGTGCGAATTTTACAAATGAGACCTGAGGAAGTGACCATTGGTTCTTGCCCTGATTTAAGGGTGTCATATAATTTGCTTTCATCAGTGTCCCCAAAGAAATTAATCTATGTACAGAAATATAGATGTTTTGAGTCGATGACTAATTGTCAGTGATAGTCATACAGTAGCAGTCATTTAAGCCTTGGACTAATCTCAAATGACAGTGAAGAAGTAATTCTTTCTTTTATTTATTCGCTTGTTCATTTATTCCTTCCAAATATTATTTTTCATCCCTCCATGCTAGATTTCTACTATGTTGGACACACAAAAATGAATATGACACCAGTGTCTTATTGTAGAACATGTTCTACCAAGTCAATAAAAGCATAAGGACCTTATTTACATACGTTCGCTCACTTTCTACTTTATAAAAAATGGTATGTGAAAATCTGAGTTTATGAAAGATAAATGAGGAAATGATGCTTCCGGTTTCTAAAAAAAAATATCATGAAAGAATTCGTCTCTGGATTTCTTCAAATAGTGAATCTCCTTAGTGCATTTAAGAGTTATGGATGATTGATCACTTGATAAAGGATCGGAAGGAGTCTAAAGCAGTGATTCTCAACTCTCGCAGCACATTGAAATCAGAAAGTCTTTAAAACATACTGATATGCAGGCCCCAGGTCAACCCAATTAAATACCAATCTCTGGACACTGGAATTGGCCACCAGTATTTTTTAATGCTTTGCAGGATTAACCTAAATGTGCATCCAGGGTTGAGAATCACTGCACTGCAGAGCAAGTGACGGCAAACTGTGGCCTATATACCCAATCTAAGCAGTCAGTTTTTTTGTGAATAAGTCCTACTGCAACACAATCAGGCTAGTCATTATTATCTATGGTGGTTTTCACACAACAATGGCAGAGTTGAGTAGTGGATGGAACAACGATGGAATTGAGCATTTGTGGAAGAGTTGAGTAGTGTGAAAATGTTCACCATCTAAACTCTTCACAGAAAAAAATTTGCCAACCTCCAGTTTGAAAACTTAAAATGTTCAGTAATCAAATGTCTGCAACTTTTCTCAGAAATGTAGAAAATGCAACTCTTGAAACTATTCTTGCAGGGCATTGTGGCACACACCTGTAATCTCAGCACTCAGGAGGCTGAGGCACGAGGATCACAAAGCCAGCCTGGGTTACATAAGCAAATTCAAGACCAGCCTAAACTACACAGTGAGACCCTGTCTCAAACAAACAAACAAACAAACAAACAAATTATTCTTAACATTTATGGGGAAAGCTCCATTTAATAAACTTTAATTTACCCATAACTTTCCATAGGCATGTTCTTAAATTGTGTGCCAGTTGTTAAACCCTTGACTCAGTTTCAAACCCACTCTCCTATACTCCCTTTTGTGGCACCGGTAAAAGGACATGTTTCTGATCCCATTTCTGTCTTGCCAGGTGGTCTTCAGTAGACTGACAGTAGGGGACGCTAAAGGAGTATTGCAAGTCTGGGGGAGGGGAAAAGGATTTACTCCCTCCTGTTCGTTTTTATCCTGGTTAGCATTACCCCACCCGTACTTCTTTGCCCCAGCAGTGGCAAGCCATTCCAGGAGCAATTGATTCCAATTTTCAACTTTTGCTAACATTTTTGGCAACAGTTCATGGTAATATAGCCTCAGAGATATCATTACTCACTAACAAACTTCTTAAAGGTCTAGGTGCTAGCACCATTGGCCCTTTCCTCAAGTTTAGAAATACCAACACAGACCAAGCACTGCCACATCCCCAGTGGGGCTCCCTGTTTCAAACTTTTATATTTTACTGATGTCGACCTTGTTTTGCAAGCTATAGACATGATAGTGCCTTCTGCAGGTGCTGCCTCTATATTTTAATATTTCATTTTTTCCTTTTTAGTATTATGATACCTGGGTATATTATTTCTATTAATTTCCCTTTGTTAATATCACTGTTGTGGTTTCTGACTCCTGTGTGTGAAAGAGCTATTGTCTGCTAAAGGGCCTAGGAATCATAAAATATTATTGTGCTCTGTATTCCATAAAGATTGATGGATCCAACTGCTGTGTGGGAAGCGGAGTGCTAAATTGGAAGACATTGTGCTCTCCCTAATATAATCTACCTACATATTCATTAATAACGTCTTATTTAGGCACTACATGAAAGAATGGGCTTTGTCACTGTGCATAATGGAGATTGTAACTTCTGAGGAAATGCGTCTTTTACTCTTGCTTGGAATTAATGAATAAAAATTTACATGTTTACAATAGTATACGCTGCAGAGATGAAATCTGAAACATCCCACCCAACCTGATCAGAATGAAAAGATGAGAGTCAGACAGAACGTGTACAAATCAGACAACTTCTACCCATTCAGTGAGCTCAGAATGGAACAGATCATTGCCCCTTTATACATAAGCTAAAAATGAGTATGCTAAGATGGAGTCAGAACCAAGCAGAAGGAAAAAGGAATGAAAGACAAGCCCATCTATGCCTTTTATTTCATCCATGATTTTCTAACACTCATTTTCTAGGTTGATTTGTATGGACTAATTTGTTTCCTCAGTTCAGCTCCATGTTTTTAAAATGACGGCCTCACCACAATTGAATACAAAAAAGGGGGCAATTAAACACCGCATTTGTAAAACAGAAGAGTTAGCAAATGACAATTCACAGACAAAATGCAGTTTTGCCACCTGTAAATACTGTATTTTGTAAAAAGAAGGTTATTGGCATGACTCATACCCATTCATTTATGGATTATCTATGGCTGCTTTCACTAAAATAATAGTTGCAATGGAGTTTGCATAGCTCACAAAGCTGAAAATATGGACTCCCTGGCATTTTACAGAAGTTTATCAACTTCATACATAGACCGGAGGAGCAGGTATCTGTCATTACCGTAGAGTGTGATGACAGCCATTACAGTGTCAGCCACAGAGCTCAGGGAGGCCCTGGTTCTCAGGCTTTCCCATGGCAACGACATGCTCAAGTTAGAATGCCCTGCTAGTTCCTCTGCACATATGAATCCCCTAGCCAGCTTCTAAGACCCTGTGTGCCTCCCCTCCAAATCATTCATACTAACTGTGCCCTCTACCACCTATTTTTCTCCAACTGGATCTTAGTTTTTAAAAAAAAAAAAAAAAGCTGGAAAGAACACTATGTATCTGTCCTTTGCAGTACACATGGAAAGAGCTTACACAGAACAGCTAATTAGTAATTATAGTTGGACTGATTACCCCTATCCAGAGGGACTCATAGTGCTGTCTCAGATACTAATGCATTGCTTTGCTCTGGGAAAGAGCACTTGCATAATCATCGCCTGTTATCGTGCATTTTACATGTCAGAAACTACCTCCAAACTGTTGTCTGTAAAATAGATCTGATAATTACTAGATCAAAGACTGGACTATATAAAATGAAGAATAGGGAAGGAGGTTATTCATCTTTGTAACCCTGATAACTCTTTGTAACCTTTGTAATACCTGTTTATAATAAGCACAAAGATATATATGCTAAAGGAATTGAGCTAGACTGATAAATGATTGATTGATTGACCAGCTGATTGATAGCTAAAGACAGATAGCCAGATGAAATTGAGAGGATTATAAAATGGCCTCAATATTTATATACTTCTCCAAAATGATTTCTATTTTATTGAGAATTTTGTCCTTTATAATACAATATAAGCTATTGCAAATGCAATTTTGGATAGCATTAATGCTGAGAGTTAAAACAACTATGACACATAGAAATGTATTTAGTGAAACTTCATCTTCTCAAAGATTAAGAAAAACAAAATGCAGGGGAAAGAAGACAAATGCAATTTGTGCAATTTTGTCAAGTAGAGAAACCCTTGAAATTCCAAGCAATGATCCTACAAAACAATAAACCTGAGTGACTCTTGAAAGTACTACTCCACCTGACCAGAGCTCCACAGAACAGTGGGGCACAGCCAGCCCTTTGTGTGCCACACCACTCCACAGACGCTTCATTCGTCGTCTCTTCTTCCCCCTCCCTCCGCGTAGAATCTGCTAAGATTTGTTTCATTCAAAGCTTATCAAACATCTCTTGAGACCCACTGCCCAGAGTGTGCCCAGAGTGTTTAATGCCTAAGGCTTCTGTGAAAACAAATATAGGCAGAGGCCTCTACAGTTCTTTTTCCTACAGGCTCAACTAAATGCCAGAGTGACAGAAAAGGAAGGGAGCAAGAGGCAAAGGTGCTGGTAGTGTATTTTAAAATAAGATGTTCCTTGCGTTAAGAGCAATTTCACCATTTTTGCTCAAGTAGTGCCTGATTTATAAGCTTTCAGTGAATATTGAGCTTACAAGTTAAATATTCAAATAGCTGCGCATGTGCACACAAACATACAGTCATGTGTCATTTGCCAATGAAGACACGTTCTGAGAAATGCATCATTAGGTGATGTTTTCATTCTGAGACTATCAGAGTATACTAAAGTTTGCTAAGACATCACTATCCAATATCATTTTATGAGAATATAGTCATATATGTGGTACAGAGCTGACCAAAACATCGTTATGTGGCACATGAATATACTTAAGTAAAAATCATCCTGATTATATTAAAAGATCTACCTTTCTGCCAGCAATATGCTACTTCCATGAAGTCAAGGGCCACCTGATGCCTTGTTCACTGATGTATTCACAGTCACTAGCATGATGCCTGACATAAAGGGGCTCTGCTGTTGTACAAAGGAGTGGAAAATACTGCCCTCTACATGCAGAAGTTCTCAAAACCAATTCATGAGCTTCAGAGCCCTTCAAGGTGAATGAGTTTTTCAAATTACCTTTATCCCGAAGGGTCTACCCGGCCATCATTAAAACATAAAAGATGAAGGGTGTGAAGAGCTGCTGAGGATATCTACACATCTGTTTTCTTTCTTGATACTGAGAGGAATTATATCATGAATCTTTTTCATAATAAGTAAAGGTGAGCAGCTCCTAAACAGTAGTAACCGAAAAGAAGTGAATGAGGTCTTTCACTGGCTACAGCCCTAAAGATGGGGGAAGACAGTAAGCTGAGATTCCAATGAATAATGACCAGTACACAAAGTGACCAGATAGCCACTGCTACTCTCCCATCTCAGTGTGCTGGAGTGGCTAAGAGTGGAGGAGGATGGCATGCTAAAGTTCTGCACAAATTTTGCTTGCTGTTAGAGAGCTATCTACCCGTTGTTTATGATCAAACAGTATTCCTCCAAGGGTTGGCTATATGATACAAAATGGTCTTCAAAATTGGCAATCAAGAAAATGCTTCTGATAAATTCAATCTCCTTAAGTTATAGGCATCATTCATCACTACAGGAGAAAAAAGATAAACATATTTCTGTCATTTGGCCTTTGAAGGTTCTAGCTGCAGCCCAGAGAAGTTTTCATGAGCTCTCAGCTTCTCTTCCTCAGCCTCTGAATCACATGCATGACATCCCCAGACTTTCTGATATACTTAATCTAGCATATGCCCTGAGCATCAGGATTTCTGAGTTCGTCAGTAAACTCTTGTGCAGCCAAGTAGGTTTACCAACATCCGGGTCTGCCGAGGACTGAGAGGTTTCCAGAAGCTAGGGGAGTTCCCGAAATGTAATACTTTCAGTGGTAAAGGCAGGAAAGCTCTGGCCTTACCAGGACACGCTGGTCACCCTGGCCACTGGTGGTGTACATTTGAAGTGGGAGCAAGGAAGGACAGAGAACGTACTTTGGCCATAGCAAGGTTATCTACAAATCCAGTTACTTAGTACAGAAATATAGAAGACATCTAAAATTGATTTGTGTCAGATGGCACATTCCAAATTTTACCATGCACAATTTCTTGGAAGGCCCAGAGTACTTTATATTTCCTATCTCCTGTGGCTTTTGCAAGTATGACCTTATTCCTGAATGTTTGTTCTCTTCCTTTAATTAGAAAAGGGCATCTTTTGTGGCCACTGGAATCGCTTCCATTGGCCTGTGCTTTGGGAAGGTGAACCCCCTCCTTTCCACTGGATCAGTGGTAATTGGTAAGTTGCCAGATTTCTGGGAAGGGAGGTCCAGCATATCTCTTCTTCAGGAGACTGTCAAATCCAGGGTTTTGCAAATTCCAAGAGCAACTGGCTGGTGATGGTGACCCCTCACCCAGATCACTCTCGTTGGGAGAGTTACCAAGTAAAGGGGGATTTTTTTTTTCTTCTCTCTTTGGGAATTATCTAGGAGAGACTGACAGAGAAGTGCCGGTAAAGAAACCATGATTCTCATTACAAAAAAATTCTCTGTGCATTATAAATCATGGTTCTTTAAGACCAATCATTACAGAAATCAGTATGGAGATTCCTCAAAATCTAAAACTACAAATTCCATTAGACTCAGCTATTCCTCTTCTAGGTATCTTCTGCAAAGAGTTAAAGACGTCATATTGAAGGGATACATGCATGTTCATGCTTACAGCAGCACAGTTCATACTAGCTAAATCAAAGAAACAGCCCAGATGCCCATCCATAGATGAATGAATAAAGAAAATATGGTAATTACACACAATGGAGTACTACGCTGTCATAAAGAAGGATCAATCTCAGTCATTTATAGGAAAATAGATGCACTTTGAGACCATAATATTAAGTGAAAGGAATCAGACATACAAACTTAAATATTACATGGTTTCTCTTATAGGACAAACACAAATTATAAATAGAGAGCAAAATAAATGGTAGATAATAGAAAGTAGAGAGATAGATATTTCTCAACTAGGAAGGGAATCAAGAGATGTGGGGAGGGGGAGAAAAGGGAGGTTAAGGGGAGAGAACAGGATTTAAGATGTGTTGTGTATATACGCCAACTTCATACAAGGAATGTAAATATTATGTACTACAAATATTTACTAATAAAATACACATAAAAACTTAAAGATGATTTCCAATTCAGTACGAATATGAAAAAAAAACATGAGGGAGTTGGCTACACATAGCTGAGGACAGAAGGAAGTGCCAGGACAGGACAGGCCTCTTGTGACCATTTGCTGAGACTGACAGGCTTTGCTGACAAATAGGGCCCTCCTCCTGCCCCCAAGCATAGACACGCTCAGAGGAGGACCCCATTGCATGAAATGATCCTTTAGGGTCATTCAAACAATTTTGCTTTTATATTTGTGGAATGAGAAAAATAAGCCTTCCTCTGTTGTTATACAGTTATATCGTTGCTCTTTTTCAAGCTAGAGGCTTCATTTCTGAGTATTCTTTCTAGGACTCCTTTTCTGATCTGTTCATGTCAGTGTCTTTCCTGTGAGCTTGCTGAGAAGCCTCGCCCTAAAACAGTAAAAGAAGACTAGAGAGTCATCCCTGCCTTTTGTGAGATGAAGTACACTTTTCTGAAATGAACAGTGCCGAGGCAGGGGCAAGTTCACTGCCATGTCTTACGAGTTATTTCTCATTGATGCTGCAGAGAGATAAAAGATAGAATGATTGGATAGATAGATAGATAGATAGATAGATAGATAGATAGATAGAGAGTCACTTGATCCGTGTTCTTCAGTTCATCTACAACACTGATTGTATCTAAAATATATCTCAAGTTACTTACTGAGCACGCTGAACCACGGTTAGGTCCCTGGGTTTTTCACACCAACCCAGAGTCACATCACTTTGTGTAGCAATCAAAGAAAGGATGGCTTCCCACCACATCTGCTGTGTCAGGCCTACGGCATGAAGAGGTGAGTTTTTCATTTTCTCATGTGTGGGATAAAGAAGGGATTTTTGTAGATGTGAAGGTTTTATACCATTCTATCCTAAAGTCTATAGCTTCAGAAAATGATTGACAAGAATTGGGAAAGGGAGGGGTCTTTCAGCTGCACAGACTAAATTCTGCTCTACCTGAGCAGAGAGAATTTTCTAGATCATGACTCAGAGTAGGGCCTGGTGGAGGCTGGGCTCCGGGTGAGAGGAGCAGCATCCGCCTGGCAGCCTGTCAGTACCACTGAGCGTCACCGCCAGTGTTAATGTGCGAGAGCACCCAGGCCAGCAGGAGGATGAGAAAAAGAAAGGGAGAGCTGCACAAATAAGAAACAAACAGAAGAAGAATCTAATTCAAACAGAATTACCGAAGAGATGATTTCCAATGCATTTAAAGCTATTTTTAGAAGCACCATACTAGTATTTTATTCCCCAAAGCACCCATTGCTCTAACCAATGCGTTGAAAATCTCTAGGTGCTTTCTTGAAATTGGACATTGGCCAATTCTCTCCTGTTCTTGCTTAGAATAGGAACTGGTTGTACTGTGTCTGCAATTTGAAATTTTCATTTTTATTTCAGCCTTTCCATCCAAATTTGTGATGTCACAGATGAGGTCTAGATAGGCTTCCATTTTATTACTTTTTTCTCCTGCTGATTTTTATTTTGACATTTTAAAAACACACAATTAAGTCTACTAATCCAATAAAAAATATATATGTATATGTATAGGTGCTGGGAAGAATCCAAATATGATTATTCCAGTTCTTTATGGAGGATGTTTTATGAAAGAATAGAAGCTATAATTAAGTATTCTTCCCACTTATAGCAATTTAATTTTAAAAACCAAACATTGATTTTTAAAAAGCCATTAAAAGGCATCTATGCTGCTGGTTCCAGGCTGTTGCTGGCAGACCAGACCACTTGCTCATAGAGTATAATTTTCCATTTCCACCAGTACAATGAAACCCTTTATTAAGTGCATTCTCACTGTGGACAGATTGGTTTATACTTGAAGCTAGTAGGAATTTATAATCCCTTGCTGCTATTTGCTTGCCCTTCAATTCAGACTCTGCCAGCACCACATAGATTTATCTGCCTTATTTTGAAAGGACTTTGGATTTGGGGTGGCTTTATATCACACACTGAAGTAGAATCAACACAACAGATACCCACCAAGCAGAGTCTGGAAGGACTGAATAACTTCGGTTTATTTCCAGATCACACATCAGATGAGAACAGAAGCCATTTCCATTGGACTGTTTGAGTGTCCTTGAACATGGTAGCTGGCTTTCTCCCTGGTGAGTGAGCCAAGAGAAAGTGCAATGCCATTCATGACCTAGTCTCAGAAAGCACACACCATCACTTCTGCCATGGAAATGCTTCTTGTAAGAAATGAGTCACTCGGCTGGCCACACTCAAGAGATGGAAAGTATATGCCATCTCTTGAAGAATGGCTATCGAGAATTTTTAAACATATTTTGTTTCTTTCTTCTTAGTTCTTTTTTGTGAACATATTTTAAAACCACCACATACTTTCTTTTCCCTCTACCTGAATTCCTCCTTTTATATGTATTTAAATGTCTCATTCATCTACTTTATTCAAGCCTTAGCTCAAATATTACCACTAAAAAGAGGTCTTTGTTGATTCTCTTCCATCTAAAGTAGTGTCCACGTCCCTCTCAACACTTGCCCTGTTTTACTTTTGTTCAAATCATTCCATCATCATCTGATATTATAGTCTATCCTGCACATGTGCCTCTTTATAGTATGACTTCTCCACTAGGAAAAAGTCTATGAGGGCAAGAGACTTTATGACCTATTTATGACAGTATCTCCAGAGCCTAGGACCCAGTAAGTTCCCAATAAATATTTATCACTAAGTGAGTAAACTCATGTATTTCTTCATTTAGCAAAAAATGTTAACTATCCATTACCCACAAAAACACACCAACCAGAGGGGAAGAGGTTTACAGTGCAACATAGGATGAAAAGATTAAAACAAGTTCTCAAACTTCCACATGCTCACAGTGTTTCCCAACATGAGGCATCCAGATGAGTTCTTAGAATGGGACAGGTGAGTTAACTAGAAATACAGAGTTGAAGCAGTGAGAGGGCCATAGTGACCTAGAAAAAGGAGAATTAGAAAATTTAGCTGAATATTCTGGATATTTTACTGAACATATGGGGCAACTTCACCTCCTTAGATTAAGGGAGACAGAAATGATACTGAGACCTTGAGAGGAGGGAAAAACATTTGCAAAAGCAAGAAACGAAAGACACATATAAGAACAGCAGAACTACTGCCCGGGCCAAGCAGAGGCCACACAGGATGGATTTGGAGCAGTCCTAGCCCATACATTTTCATGACTTTTCCACCCTAATGACTGCTATGCAGAATGGAGAATGCAAATAAAAATGGTAATCCAGGGGGGTGAGTTGACCTGACAAAGTCCACATATGTTTAGGGAGAGAAGAAATTTTTACAAAAAGGAAGTATTGGAAAGTACACTCATAGTAAAAATGACAAGCAGGTTCTAAATCTGTCATGAAGAATAAGGAAGGGGGAGAGAACAAATGCCAGTATGAAGATGGGGACTAGGTGAGAGAAAATTAGAGATGCACCTGATGAAGATATCAAGGTCTAAAACAGAAAGGTAGGGGTTTAAGGTCATGAATATGAGGCTATTCTGGCTGAGCATGAAATACATACTGGGAATACACTTGGAAATAGCAGTAGGGGAAGACATTGAAGGGGCTGAAGGAGCAGGCTGCAAATTCCCTTGGACCCTCAGACATCCAGTTATTTTGTTCTGATGCCCTTCAAGTCCTAGACCTCTGTCTCTTCCCTTTTGATTCATTAGCTCAGAGCTCTGTGCCTGGAACAGAGTAGGACACGTGATGAGTGAATGGATAAAAGGCTGCATGGATAGCAGGTACCAATACAAGCACTAAATTTCTCAGGGTTTTCACAGGATACTGGTGAAGATGAACACAGGGCCCTGTGCAAATGTGAGTGGTGAAGTGCATCCAGCCCTGTCCAAGTTGTGAAATCTTCATTCAGAGAGATGCATTGAAAACCTGAGAGTCATTTTGTATCCACACATCTGAATGCTGATGTCTTGACTTAAGTGACTGGATGCCTGATCACAGATCCCAGCCCTTTTCTCCATACCTTGCCTTTCTCAATTTCTGTTCTCCTTTCTGTGGAAACCCATGTGACTGAACCAACAGCTTTAAGAACCACTCTGGTCTCTTGACTACCCCCAACCTTTGCTGTGGGCTGGCAACCGTGATATGCTGGGAACACTGACCAAAAAAAAAAAAAAAAAAAGCTGAATCAGAGAAAGCTTGATGCCTAGCAGCAGGATTTGATGTGAAAACCATGACTTGGGGGATCATATACAGCGCATGTAAAGTCTCAGAACCCAGTCTTACTAAAAATAAGTGAAATATCATCCCATTAAGGAACCAAACAAAGCATTAACTGTTCCTTTCAAGAAACCAATAGAAATTAGTAGTATAATTATCTGAGCTATCTTTGTGTGTGTGTGTGTGTGTGTGTGTGATAATTGTACTCCTAATTTCTATTGGTTTCTTGAAAGGAACAGTTAGTACTTAATTGTTTGATCAATTTTGCATACCTATATCAGGTAATCTGAGCAACTGCTTTGAAGAGAACAATATATAATATAACCACCAATGTCCTATCATCTTATTTTGAAATTCTGTATCATTTTATTATTTTTTGTTGTTTTGTTTTGTTTTTATTTGCTTTAAAATAAAAAAGTAAAAAGTAAAAAAGAAACCAAACAAAAATTTCTCAGGCTTCAGTAGATATAAAATTTATGTGAACAGCCCACCCTCAGAATCCATTTCAACGGGATTTGGAGGGAAATGATCATCTACATTTTAACCCTCAGGCAGTGTCATGCAGATAGTTTCAGATTTTGTAAGAAATACCACCTAAAGATTTTTGCCAATCAGTTTCAGTATGGAAGAGTGTTAGGGACAGTGTTCTGGACCAGAAGGGGCCTACAAAGCTCAGTTAGCATAGCAGGAACATTGGGTTTTTCTGGGATCATGTATTCTTTGAAGAGGACTTGGCAAAAGGAGAATGAGAAGACAGATGCATGACCTTAGCCACACCAGAGGGGGATCCCTGCCCTAGAGTTTGCACTGTGCTGCAGCCTACCCTCTAATGATAGCCAGTGTGGCCTCTGAGAGGTCCTTTGGGGAGATGCTGGGCATTTTTCTCTGTTGGTACAGAGGGCAGGTAAAGAGGGGCTTTATACTATCCAGGACAGAGGCATATTCTAGAAAAGCAGGGCTTGGCACTTGGAAAGTGAGTTTTGCATCAGATAAAATGTACCATATAAATGCAAAGTAGTATTAATTGAGGACATCTTATTTTAAACACCAAATGAAAATTATCCAAGATGTTATTGCACAAAATGCTGCATGAAAAGCAAAAATCTCTAACTCTTTCTTGAGGAATTAGCCCTGCTATTCCCGGGCTCCTCCAGTGCAGGACAGAAAATGCCTCTGGGCACATTCACCAGCTGCTAAGCATCTATACCAGGGTTCTGTCCAGCGCTTACTTTTTTTTTTCCTTTTTTTAACCCCAGAAACTCATAAAACAACCTGACTGACCCTTCTCCATCATCTTCTAAAAAGACAAAAATGCTGTCACCAACTTAGCTACTAGCAGGGACACAATCAATTCTTTGATTTTCTTTAAAGCTGGGTTGTATTTGTAATAGAGAGGAATTAGTATTCATGTCACGGGTGAACCTCATTCTCTTTCAATCTCTCTCACCATGAGAAAACCCCTCCAGGCCCCTGCATCCATTCACAAAGTCACAAAGTTTCTAGCATCCTTGAAGTTTGCCCCAATTCTCCTGCAACCAAAACTTCGAAGATACTAATGGGCCTTTTCCTGACAGGAGCTATATATTTTTGTGCACACAAAGCATAAGAAAAGAGGGAAACCCTTCTCTGGGGGAAAGCATTTAAAGTAATATAATCAGGTTTGTCCTGGTCTCAGGCACAAAAGCCCAGAACTCGCCAGAATGATCTGCATTGGTCTCCTCTTTTGTCTAAGAGGCAGGCAGTAATTGATTTGACCTGCTTTATGGGGACAATCTCCCAGGCATGACTGAGTGCTAATTGCTACTAATGAGGTGGCATTTATACTAGCTGTGGTCTTGAGCTTCCTGTCCTCTTTCCTCCAAGCAACATTCCCGCCACTGGGTTATAAGTAAGCTTCCAGGGAACCCTCATCCATAACAAACTCCACTTCCTTGCTCCTGAGGGTTATGTGAAGAAGGGCAAATTCCATTGACTTTCAAAGGGGCAATCTGGCTGAATGAGCAGCATCTAAAGACACACAGAGGCAAGCAACTCTTGAGGACATGATATCTAAATATTGCAAGATTTCTGGAAATTACTTTCATAATGAGTTTTACTGGTGCAAACCAGTTCCCAACATCCCCCTCTGTTACCCAGAAAGTAACCCACAAATCCCCTCCATGAAAGAATTCTTCCTAACAGCTTCTTTTGGGTTTTGTATCAATGACATTATCTTCCAAAGTTAACATGTAATGTGCTCACTTCAGCAGCACATATACCAAAATTAACACATGGTACCACCCTTAAATAATGATCAATTGTCAAGTTAATTTTAGCTCTAGAAAAGAAATATAAACTCTCTTGATCATCTGTGAAATAAAAAAGTCCTGGGATAATAAAACTACTTAGAACTGAAATCAATAAACTTCTACATAAAGGACCAGAAAATAAATACTTTAGTCTTTGTAGGCAGTAAAAATTGTCACTATCACTGCTTAGTGTGAAAGCAACCATAGACAATATGTACAAGCACACATGTGTTCCAGTAAAACTTTGTTTAGAAAGCACATGCCCACTTGGTTTTAGCCCATGGACCATAATTTGCCAACTCTCACCCTTGAGTAAACTTTCAAAAATGCAGAAATTCTGGACATACACAAAATTATCATGATGACAAAATGGCCCAAACCTGAAATCCTCTATACATACTAATTTTAACTGATATGTTGAAAGTACCATGAAAAACACACATATGAGCTGCAGTTTTATCACTTGTGAAATAAGAGGTGAACTCTATTATTCTTATACTATTTTGCAGGTCTAACATGTTTAACTACTTCAGATTCCACAACATTAGTGTCCTAATGATACATATTGAGCACACCAATGCTTCACATTTCTCAGTACAAATCTTTTTTTATTAAACATGTCACAGAGCATCTTGTAAGAGCCAGGACCACTGTGGATAAGTGCTAATGTGAACAAAACTCTGACCTATTGTCTTGGTTACTTTTCTCTCATTGCTGAGGCAAAATACCTAATGTCCAAAATTAAGGAACGAGAGATTTATTTAGCTTACACCTCGTGGAAATTTCAGTCTGTACTTGGCTGGCTCCAAGGCAGAGTGGCACATGGCAGAGGGCAACAGTTCATGGCAGTGGAAAACAGCAAAGCAACAAGAGCAAAAAGGAGGAGTGGGGGAAGCAGCCTCTTTCTCTCCTTTACATATGCAAACTATCTGCCCCAGGGCAGGTGTAGCACTCACACCCACAATTCCAACACTGGACCGTGAAACAATCATAAACTCTAGAAACCTGCCCTACGACTGCACGAGGCTTTGGGGAGACATCCAGACACAAACCATCACATTCCACCCCTGGCCCCTCAAAAACTCATGTACATCCCTTTATGCAAAAGACATTTTAGTCCATCTCTAAGAGTTGTCAAAGTCCTAACAGTTTCAGCATTGCTGAAAAGTCCAAGTCCCAAGTCTCCTCCAGGATGTAAGGCAAACTCTTAGCTGTGAGCCCCTGTACAAATGAAAAGTTCATACTTCCAACATTCAATGGCACAAAATAAACATCACCATACCAAAAGGTACAAACAGGGGGATACAGAGCATTGGGACCAAAGCAAGTTCAAAATCCAGCAGGGCTAACATTATGTCCTGTAGTTCCATGTCCAGCATTTGAAGCAATCTGTGGCACATTGTGAGCTCCAAAGGGCTTGAATGACTCCACCCCTATGGCACTTCTGGCAGTTACAGCTCCTATAGCTTCTCTTTTATGCCTTCTTTGCTCCCTCTTTGCAGCCTTCCTTAGGAAATCCACTTTCCTGGCTTTTCCAAACTTCTGAAGTCTTCACTGAACCTCTGGCTTCTCACTCTCAGCTGCACACACTGCCCTCAGGGGCACACTGCCTGGCCTCCCAGGCCTTCTGAAATCCAGGTGGAAGCCTTCTTAACCTCAGAACTTTTGCATTCTCCATGCACCTAAAACCGGTGCCATGTGGATGATACCAAAGTCTGCTGCCACCTGGAGCAAGCCAAGCTTTCCCCTCTCTTGGCCATAGGGGTTGAATGCCTAGATTTCTGGGCACTCTGAATCCAATTCTGAGGAGCAAATTCTGTATGCTGCCACCATTCTGGAACATGGTGCTCTGCGGCTTTCTTCTCAAAGAAAAGTCTTTTACCTTTGAAGTTTTGAGGCTGCAAAGGGTGGAGACTCACTTTTTGTAATGCCCTCAGGCCATCTTTTCTATTCTCTTTTTCCTCCTTAACAATGGAGATCTCCTCAGCTCTATCTTTGCAGTCTACAGCTTTACTGGAGCTTCATTCCTGGCCAAACTCACAATGATTTAAATCATCCTGCTGGGCTCTTTGCTCTTGATGCTCAACATAAATCTGGCTAAAAGCCCCCAACAATAGCCATGCCACTGCCCCTACATTCGACTGCCTGGAAATTTCTTTGCCAGATTAATCAGGCCACCACCCTTAATCTCAGTCTCAGGCAAAGTCTCTAGGCACAAGCAAAATGCAGACAAACTTTCTACCAAGCCATAACATACATCATCTGGAGTCCTTCTCAGCAGAAACCTCCTGAACCCAGTCTTTACTGGCAGGATTTCTATCAGGCTTCTGGTCTTCGGAGCTCTGACCAGAATCTCCCATACAGAATAGCTGAAGGTGTTCAAGCTGTACTCTTTCAGGCGACATCTCCGAAACTTTCAAAACTCTTCCCACAAGCCATCTCCAAAGGCTCTTGAACCACATGGTCAGGTATAGTCACAGCAACTACCCCACTTCTCTGATACCAAATTCTGTCTTGGTTACTTTTCTCACGTTGCTGAGACAAAATACCTGACGCCAAAAATTAAGGAAGGAAAGGTTTATTTAGCTTACAGCTTGTGCTGGTTTCAGTCTGTACATGGCTGGATCCAAGGCAGAGTGGCATATGGGAAAGGGCAACTGTTCATGGTGGCAGAAAACAGCAAAGCAACAAGAGCAAAAAGGGGGAGTGGAGGCAAGCAGCCTCTTTCTTTCCCTTACATATGCAAACTCTCTGCCCCAGGGTGGGTATAGCACTCACACCAGTGATTCCAACATTGGACCATGGATCAATCATAAACTCTAGAAACCTGCCCCATGACTGCATGAGGCTTTGAGGGGACATCCAGACACAAACCATAACACCTATACTGTGAAAGCTTTCACAAGGCACCCTGCACATCAAACTAGGAATTCATTCCTCTGTACTCCTTGCCAATGTACACGTTCTTGTATTCCAGTTCCTCTTTTCCATGAATCCTTTCTAACTCCATTTTGATGCTAAATCTTTCAAAGCCTTTTATTCTTTACTACTTAATGTTTCAGACCATTTGCTATATATTTCTAAACTATGAGAGTTGTCCTCATATGTCTTGTTTTTGAATATTGTACTTTTGACAAAATAATTTAAACTCTTCCTCTAAATGTGACTTTGACTATGCACAACCTGTTGAAGACCAAAGATCTCAAGTATAATTGAGATACAAGTGTGCAACTTTTTTATGTGAAAATAGAACAGAAAGAAATAATTGGTTGTAAATTAATGCCTTGTGCATGCTATTATTGAGGTGAGTAATGGAATTGTGTGATATAATTAAGATTGTATAGTTTGAGTTACTTCTAATTTCTGATATACTTTTACTGCTTTAGCTATTCACTCTGATAAATTAATGGATTTGAATACAATGAGTTTGTCTGGGAAACACAGGTCTCTTACCATTATCGTTACCACCGATTATCCCACTATACAACTGCCTTGTGGTACACAATGTTATATCACTGCAATGAAAGTACGGGAGCTTTCTTTAATATTTTAGTGGTACAAATGAAGAAGAGGTTATGATGGATTTCATAAAAAAAGAGAGCTTTTTGAGACACTGACAATTCAAACTTAGCAGTGTAGTCAAAGAAACTAAAAACATTAGTATTAAAACAAACCTTAGAAAATAGAAGGGAAGCTAGCAGAGATAGCATAGAAATTTAGAAAACAGAAATTAAACAATGTAAGGAGTAAACAAAATAAAAAACTAGTTTTATGAAAGATATTAACAAAATAAGCCTGTAAGAGGAGAGGTAGATAGATAAAAACATGCCAATAAGTATTATTAGAATCACATAAACAAAGACATGATATATTTATCCCACTGCCCCACATGAGGCTATAACATTCATGAAAAATATACTCTTATTGGGTTAAACTGTTGGGATTAGGAGATTATTTGGCACTGTACTTAGCCTACTTTGATACATTAAATAAAATCAACTGAAGAGGAAATAGAAAAGCTGAATAAAAACTTACCACTGAAGATAACAAATAAGTACTAGGCTTAAAAATCTTCCTCTTGCCTTAGTGATTCTGTGGTTATTAGGTAAAATGATTGTTATAGGCACATTTATAAAATTTTCAATTTTCAAGTAACAGATTTGATATAGTAGACAGAGACATAGAGATGTTAATAAGAAAACTATCAAATTCACTTTACAAAGTTAGCATAAATTTAATACAAAAACTCATCAGACAGTACAAAAAATAAATGCAAATGCAAGTGCACATATAGATTTTTAAATTTTCTAACTGTAGAACACTAACATAAAAGCAGGCATTAATGGGGTACTGTGTAATGTCTGAAACATGTATACTTCGTGTGATGTTTCAGTCAAGTTAAATATATTGTCTCTTCAAGCATTTATCAATTCTTTGGGGTAGAATCTTTCAAAATTCTTTTTTCCTGCTTTTTGAAACATACAGTACATAATTGTTATCTATAGTTACCACAATCTGCATGAATACACCGGAGCTACATGTTCCTACCTAACTGTAACTTACCCTATTAATTAAGCTGTCCCTGTCTCTTGCTTCTCTATGACCTCTGGTAACCACCACTCTAATCTTAACTTCTATGAGAGCAATTCTTTAGATACTGCGTATGAATGAGATCATATAGTACTGGTATACCTATGCCTTAACTGTTTTGCTTAACATTAGTGATATCCAGTTCCATTTGTATTGTCACAAATAATAGGATTTCATTTGTTTTATGGGCAAATGACAATTTATTGTGTATATGTACCACATTTTCTTTATATATTCATCAGCTGATGGATATTTAAATTATCTCCATTTCTTAGCTATTGTGAGTAGTACCACAATGAACATGGGAGCGCAGATGTCTCTTCCACCTACTGAGCTCATTTTCTTTCGATATATGACTAGTAATGGGGTTTCTGGATGATATGGTAGTTCTATGTTTAATTTTCTGAGAAACCTCTATGCTGTTTCCCATAATGGCTGTAGTAATTAATAATTCCACCAAGAATATGCAAGTGTTCCCATTTCTCTGCATTCTCACAGCACTTATAACACACCCACTTCTTAAGATTTCTAAATAAATTATAAATAATTAAAATCCAACAATGGCTTTGAAAATCAGCTCATCAAATAGAGTAGGGTTTCCTTCCTCCAAGAAAGGTAAGACTCATAAAACATGAGAAAAATACATTGATGTAATCTACCACATACGAAACTTACATGAGAAAAGCTATTTAACTCTTTTAATGGAAACAAAAAAAGCCTACTTGATAAAATTCAACAGCCATTGAAGGTAAAATATTTAGAATTCTTAAAAAAGGAAACTATAAAAATATCTTTAAGTCTGTATTGTATTATATTTCATGGAGAATTACCAATTAAAGGGAAGAAAAACTAGTTGTGCTGTTCTCCTATTATTAAGCCTTGAGTAGGGGTTCTAGACATTGAAATAATACTAGAAAAAGGGAGGAAATGGGGTGTGAGGATTAGAAAGGAAGAAATAACTGATCTTAGCTTGTAGATGATATGATTATCTTGAAAAATCCAGAACCACTGATGTATTAGTCATCTTTTCAATGCTGAGATAAAATACCTTACATATACTACTTCAAAAAGGACAGGTTTGTTTTAGCTCAAAGAGGTAGTAGTTCATAGTTAGCTGACTCCAAGGCAGAAACATCATGGTGAAAGAGCATCATAAAAGAAAGCTGCTGATCTTATGGGAACCAGGAAACAGAGAACAAAGGGTGAGCCAAAGAAAGATGCACCCTTCAGAGACAGGTCCCTATTGACCTACTCTCCCACCTGGGTCCTTCCTACCAGCAGTGCATTTATCAACACACTCAAATCCATTGTTGAGGTTAGCACTCCTACTATCTAAGCACCTTCCCAAGGCCCCACCTCTGAACACATGAGCCTTTGGCACACATGTTTTTGATTCAAACCATAATAATCAACTCGCCATTATTAGAACTAGTAAGAAAATTCATCAGTGTTGCTATAGATAAGATCACAACCCAAATCCACACATTTCTTAAGTATTAGCAATATCTATTTAGAGAATATACACACATGTTTTGCTCAATAATGACAGAATACTGGAAGACGCTTAGGGATAAATTTGGAAATGCCTGTGCAAATCCTTTGTGGATAAATTTAGAAAATGCCACACAGTAGCATGAAAGAACACCTAAATAAATGGACAAAAGATTAATATAACAAAAATGTTAGTACTTCCTAAAGCAGTTTGAAAAGTGGGACTAGAAAGTCTTCAAAAGAGAGCTTGGTTCAAGAAGGGAAATAACTGATACTAGCTAGTATTCCTTGATTTGACTGCCCAACAGAATTGAAGAGTTGTCATTAACAGTTAATTTTGTACAGGGATCTTTGCTATTCCTTTGGTAATTCTTACTATATTTATCCCATTGCATGGTTAATTCTACTAGACTCCTTCTGAGTAAAGCTTCTGTAACTATTGCATCATTTATTTCTTATGGTATCTAGTTCAGTGCTTATGAGTATCGAGTAAATATTTCTTAAAGGAACAAAAACTGAACATTGGCCAAAGTTATATATGCTTGAAGTACTATTGTACTGTGTAGTTTTTTCCCTTTATATACAAAGCTAGCACTTTAAATTCAAAGCATTGAATTTAACTCTGATTTTACCATAAACAGCTCTGACTTGAAGCAAGTCACCTATGAATTATAACTTCCCTACTTTTAATATTTTAGACTTGAACTAGATGTCATGGAAGATCTCTTCCAGTTTTGATTCTTTATGAATAATACAAGGGGCTGGACTATAGCTCAGTGACACAGTGCTTGCCTGGCAAGTGTGAGGTCCTGAGTTCAATTCCCTGTACCAAAGTAATAATAATAATAATAATAATAATAATAATAATACAAGAGTAGATTTATGCTAATTAATTTTGAAGTTTTAAGTCTTTCTTGCTATTATTAAAAACATTTTGAGGTGGTAGAATAAGGATCAAGGTATTTTTTGTGACCAAGAAGGAAAGAAAGCTATTCTGGGACCCTCGAGTTGGCCATATATGGTAATCATTAAGGTTGTTCATCAATAATCTGACCCACTCTTCTTGGTGCATAGAAGATAGAACTACGCTATCCACCTGAAGTTGGGCATAAGCAAATGTCTAGCTTTGCCCAGTGAAATGTGACCAGCAGTGACATGCATCTCTTTCAGGAGAGCATTTTAAGAGTAAGTGTTGCCTTGACACATTTTCTATCCCTGTGTTATCATGATGCAAAATGTTGAAGTTCATAGTTGACCTCAGGTTAAGAACAAGCTAGACTAAAATTCCCAACCATCTGTCCTTCAATATGCAGAAAAACAAGACACCAACTTTCATTGCATTATCCTTCTGAATATGGGAAATAATTTTTACCACAGCAAAACTTACCTCAGTCCAAATCAGTATGCTACATTGTCATATTCTCATTTAGCAGTTGTTAGTTTACTGTTGCAGTACATTGATTATCCTTATTAACCATGGATATGTTGCAAGTATTTTGTCTCTATAAATGATATAATGTTTCTTTATAATAGGGGCATAATCCATCTAAGTTTGTCATTACATCTCCAGAGTTTGAAATGACTTTGCCGTATGCTATAAATTAAAACAGATAGTTTCTCTGCAGTAAAATTATGCCTCCCTTCTTACATTCCAATATGGGGCTTTTTTTCCCTGAAAGCGAGGGGAAAAAGGATTGGAGGTAAAGCTATTAACTCAAAAATTGGATATAATCCTGAGTTCACTGATCTGAACAGGTAAAAAAAATAAAGATTGAAGACAGTTAAGACACTCTGTCCAGATGGTACCTAGCACAGCCATTATACCAAATTCAGCCCTTTGAAAGGCAAGAAGTATATCTCAAGCAGGGTGGATATTTGAAAAGCACAAAATTTTAGTTAATGTGACTATTTAAAAATTATCTTTGAGTATCCTGTTTACATTCTCATAAATGATTTATTGTTTAACGCTAAAGATATAAGAATGAGAATTATTACTACAAATAATCTTTTTTGGGAATGTGAAAGGGAAAGATAAATATTTGAAAGCCTTCTAGGAATAGGTACTTTCACAATATGCTATTTTAATAAATATCTTAATTGAAATAAAATATGCATACAGAAAATAACTTATGAACTACCCATCAATGAATTATCACAAAATAAACACACCTTTATAATAAGCATGCAGATTAAGAAACAAAATATGACCAGGACCCTTGAAGACTCCTTTCTATTTTGAACCCATTTCAAATCTTTTTTATCCCAAGGATAATCACAATCCTTACCTCTAACAGAATAGACTGGTTTTGCCTTGTTTTACAGCTTGTGTAAATGAAATCAGGAAATACGTACTCTATGTAGTTTTTTTTTCCATAATTATGCTTACAAGATTCATCCATATTGTTGCCTACATTTGTAGATTATTCATTCTCATTGCACATAGTATTCCTTGCTACAGAAATACAACATATTCATCTATTGTAAATGGGCAGGTAATAGGAATTTGGGTAGTTTGCAATGGGGCTATTATATATAAATGGTGTTACTATGCATGTTCCAGCATATATATGTGTGTGTATGTGTGTGTGTATGTGTGTGTGAGTGTGTGTGTGTGTGAATTCTAGTACTGGGTCAAATGATGCATTACTTTGTTCTAGAAAATATTGGTAGTTTTCTAAAGTTGTGTGATGGGCTACAAAATGATCAAAGTTTCCACCCTTCTTTATGCAATTTACTTATTTATGACTTTGCAGCTCCTTCTATCAAGAAATGGAGTCTGTCCTCCACCCTTGAATGGAAACTGGCATTCTGACTTAGCTAACTTTCCTGCAACCCTATTCAGCCTCTGCACAAACGTGAGCTAGCACACTAGATAATAAGAAACATGGAGCTGGGTCAACTCTGTTATCCTAACCAACAGCTGGCCAGTCACCAGACATATGAGTAAGATCATCCTAGACAAACCTAGCAGTTAACCTGCTAGCCAATGGCAGATGCATAAGTTAGCCCAGCCAACATCAGCCAAGCCTATTCCAGACCAGTAGAACTATTCCACTAACCTTAGATTTGCTAATAATAGTAAATGATTTTTTTAAAGAAATTGAGTCACACAGCCACAGACAATGGTTGTATATTTCATTATCTTAGCAACAGTGCCATGAGGTTCATATTGTCAACTTCAACTAAGGAAAAAAGTCTAGGAAGCCGGGTGTGGTGGTGCACACCTGTAATCCCAGCACTTGGGAGGCTGAGGCAGGAGGATCGTTGCAAGTTCGAGACCAACCTGGGCTAAAGTGAGCTCGAGGCCAGCCTGAACTGCCTAGCAAGACCCTGTCTCTAAAAGACCAAAAAAAAGTCTAGGAGACTTTTTTCAGAACACCCAGCTAGCAAAGGGTGAAGTCATAAATCAGTTCCTGCCTAATCCCTATGCCTCTTTTCTCTATATCACAACATTCATTTAAAAAATGCACATAAATACATAGAAAGTTCAGCCATCCCAATTTCTACATAATCTCAAAGGCCCCAAAGCAAAAGTTCAATCATGGTGCTCCAGAGCCAATACTGGGAAATATCACATTAGTAATCCTTAGTTATTGTGGGCTGATCAGGCCTGCAATCTCCCAAATGAGTGGACTGGGAAGGCTTAAATAAATGAGACCATTGAAATGATTTTAGGGCTCCAGGAGGGTTTAGCCCTCTCACAGAAGTGGAGATTCTGAGGCTTTAGACCAAGAACTTCTCTAGGTGCCCATATTTATTAGGTTTTCAAACAAAGGAGGGAGATACTGAAGAAAATACAGGAATCTGGGCAGGACTTGGGAATCCCTTTAAGGACTTCTTCAAGTAATACATTATGTTAATTTAGGAGAACTGCATTATCTCCAGGAAGGCCATCACCGCAGGAGTGAGATGCCTGCAGCTACAGTCCCCTTATAGTTAATTGAGGTTGGAGCCAAACATCCTTAGCTGTGCCTTGTCTTGTCCTTTGAGGTGTCTAAATTCACAGACCAATACAGGCCACAGTGGGAACCAGTGACTCATAGAGGTTCACTTACTATGAGTCTACTGCCCATCAAAGGACAAGGGCCTAGGTCTTGGGCAAACTCACACGTAAACATTAAAAGCCCATTGGTTAATATTAAATCCTGCTCAGAGCTGCTTCATAGTGGTCTCCATCAGGAAAATGCTGTCATTTGAATTATAGCCCTCTCTTCTGGCCCAGAAGCTGGATATCTCACTGTACAAATTCCAAAAGAAAAATCTCCTGAAGGTCAGTGTTCAGTGTCACATTTCAGAATTTTAATTATAGTGTATATATTTATCCATGTTCTTCATTCCAAAAGAATTTTTCCACTTATAGGTTGGCTTTATTTTATTATACCTGATATTTACATATCTCTTCACATTTAACATTAATCTTTTACCACATATCTAGGTATAAAAAACTTTGTCTCAGTTAGTGACTGAGAGTATGTGTGAAGAAGTTATGAAAAATATCAGGCTGGAAATAGCAACTTTATGTGGACCCAGATGATTTCAGGTCTTACAGAGTAGGAAGACAAGAATATATGAGCCTTGTAATCAAGAGACATATAGATCTAAAATTTGGGGGAATTTTACTATTCTTTACTACTACACGATTGTAGCACATAATGATTACTTCCCTGTGGGGAATTGGTGCATGTACACGGCACATCTTAATTCTTTTTTCATCCATTTCCCCTCTACTCCCCTTCTCCTCTCTCCTCTCTGGTCTTTTTCCTCTTCCCTTAAATATTTGTACACCACAACTGACAAAGGATTGGCAGAGGGTACAAAGAGGTCAGGTTTTCCTCTCATTCCCAAGTATTTCTCTGCCAGTAATGTCCTCCTTCCCAAATTATGTAAACATACTAGGAAAATATGACACTTGGTTATAAGGAATCCTGAGTTAAAATTGTAATCAAAGTCACTTTGCTTTTCTGAAATGCAGTTTACTCACATGCAACGCATCTCTTGTTAAGTAGTAAAGGACAGGAATAGGTGTGTGTGTGTGTGTGTGTGTGTGCATGCTTGCGTGTGTGTATCACCTAGAAAGTGTCTAATATTGGAGCAGACATTTAAAAGACATAACTGTTCATATTTTTACATTCTTGTTATTGTTATTTTGCCCACCATGAAAATCGACATACTGCAGCACCTTTTTTCCCTCACAGCCCTAACAAAGTCTGGCAGAAACTTTCCAAAATGTAGATGACCACCCAACTCAATAAGCCATCAAATATCTCTATTCTAAGCACTGTGAAACAATAAAATAAATGTAATACATATTCTTCCTTTTCTAAGGGGAAGGTAAAAACGATTACCCAGGAAGTAGAATATGCTGTGTGCCATGAAGAAGAACAAATGGAAGTTTGCAGAGGGAAAGGATGGAATGTGGATGAAAGCGTGAGGTCAGAAAAGAAGCGATGTAATTGGTGAGAAAGTAATCCCAAGCAGTTCTGTAATAGAATAGGTAAAGGTTGGAAGTTGGGAAAGGGAAAACATTCTCAGAAAACTATGACTTTGACTAGTGCAGGGTAGGGACTCAACCATGGGTAGGAAAACTGGACTACAAAATTGGGAAATCAGGGGGAAGCACTTGTGATAGATCCAGGAGGCAATAAGAAATTTTGGGCATCCCATTAGTGGAAAAACCTGACAAAATTGAGCAGACAGGAGCAATTGGAAGCAAGGGCAGGGGGAGACCTTTGCACTCTCTGATTTTAAGGCAAGGAAGGCCTTATTAGTAGAGTTAGAGTGGGGCAGTTGCCACAGAAAGTAGAAGACATATTAGGAAGGCCTCTCAATAATAGAATTGACAAGACTTAGCCATTGAAAGGGAGGAGAAAAATCAAATGAAATTGGGGAGTGTTTAGCATGGTTGACTAGATGAGCAGGGTCTTCAATAGAACCCATAAAATCAGGCAGGCTCAGCTTGATTAGGGATAGGATAGTTAGGGATATTGTGGCTTGAGGTTTAAGACCACACTGATGAAGATATTCTTATAAGCTGCTGGAAATTCAGGACCAGTATCAGGAAAAGAATTATGTGCTAACGAGAAGAGTTGGGTAGCATCCAAAACTGAAGCTAAAATGATCTTACATCATGGAAATTAAATATTCTGAGTCATCTAGGGAAGTGGGAAAAGAGGAAGTGAAGTTTTAATAGGGCTGTAGCAATTTATAGCATTGAAATAAAAATGGCATATATATCTGTGAGTTGTCTAGGAAAAAAACACATCAGTGATCAGCAATGAGAAAAATTCTTCTGGGAATCTATCCAGGAACACAAATCCTTCTCGCTTGTTGCTTCAGGCTCTAAAGCTCCTTCCTAATTTTGGGGCAGCTCCCAGATACTGCTTAGTTCCTCTTCAAAGCCTGGCTCAGTTTCCCAAATTTCCCCTTCCCAAAGTTTCAAACTCAAACTTATATTCTCCCTATATTTTTGTTGTGTAGTGTAAGGTTTCCCATTGCAGGTGCAAAAATTGATAAGTAAGAGATAATGACTATGTTATAGACCTAATGTGACATCTTTATATTGTTCATAGTCATTATTCTTAATGTTTATGCGAATATCAGGCAATTGTACGTTGAAGCTGGCTTGTCCTGGCTCACAAGAGCCAATTGTTGAATTTGCAGCAATTTTACAAGGTGCTAGCTAAACATATATTATTAAAAATTAAAGTACACAAATTTACACCAAATAAGCTATCAAAAACAAAGTAATGCCAAAATGCATCAGCTCCTCATTATTTTTCCATTATCTATGTACTTGAAGTTATTTCCATCTGTTTTATGTATATGATAGAAATACTATCTAATGGAGTGTTACTGTGAATAACTTCCCCAAATCTGCATACAATGACATCATCGTGGTGACTAGAAATTGGCCATCATGGGAGAACTGACTGCCAATCAGAGCTTTTTCATTTTTCCTCTTGGATTTCTAGTTATTAAACATCTACCAGTATTCCATTACTGTTAGGCATGTGTGGTGTGATAAAGAAAGCAAAATATCACAGGTGGGAGCATTATTTTGGAGGCTCAGCCCCAGTCTTTGCCGATAGAGCAAGTTTAAGCAAGTCACTAAGCAACTCTTGAGTCCTTGCAAAAGGGTATATTGACTGATCACCTTCTCTAAGGATGATGTGTATTGAAAACCATACTCACAGAGTCCCGTGGGAATACATCTTCATCTCTTGTCTTGAGGATCAGCCTGTCCAACTCTACCTGGCAGGGACAGTTTACCAAGCTGCATGTAACACAGTCCAAATGTATCTAAGCATTTAAATCATAACTACTATGAAATTTGATGAGATTTTTGATCCTTGTAGAGTCAGCACCCAACCTTCTTCCTAGTAGCATGTAGGACCAGTCAGGAAATGTTATCATAATCTAACTGCAGGGAAGGATGATGGCCTAGCTCAGATCAGAAATGTTGTGCTATAACCAATATTGTCTCCTTTCCTCCTGCCCTCAAAACAGAGCTTTCCTAAAATAGCTCAAGAAAACTTTACAGTATCCAACTACTATAAAATGCAGTTTCATGCACACACATGCTTTCTAATTAAGGAAAGTGTGCGTGTACATGTGCGTTTTTCAGGTACTGTCATGAAATACATTAGACAGATTATCTTTATAATTCTTCTTAGCACAACTAGAAGCTAAAAGAAACCCTATGAAGAAATTATTTTAAAAAAATACTTATTAAAAGAGTGTAGAAAGTGACTTGCATCCTACATGATGACATTTTGTCAAACCATCTGTAAAATTTATTTTGATGGGTTTCAGAATCCATGTCTTAAGCCTAGAAAGTACATTCAAGTGATTTGTGTCAGCTTGTATGATTAATAGTTGGTCTACTTAATTTTACCACCAGACTCAGTCATCAGTTCTTAATGAGGGGAACAGTCTCTAGAATTCTATCTTTCTTCTGAATAGTAAAGATATCTCATTTTTATTTAGATATAGATATATCTGTTTCTTGAAGATTTTCATTGTAAATTCAGTTCCTCCATAGTTTGTTCATATAATTTATTACCAACTTGTATAAGAAAAATAACTTTTCCTTATTAAAAACGAAACAGACATGAAAACTGAATGTTTCTCTCAAACATTCAGGAACACTAAAGAATGCACATCTTGGGATAGTAGATTGCTAATTTCGTGGATTTCTAAATTTTATACTTTACCACACTGAGCACAGAATGCTCATATTATAAGATAGAGACTAACACATGAGGAAGAGTTGAAGAAAATGACATGATTGAGTCAATTGCAGGGACATAAAACCTTTAAAATGAAAAGTCATTATTATACCCAAATTTATAGAATAATCCCAAATGACAGATGTACTATAATCCTCAATTGAGCTGTGGCCAGTAAGGTAAGAGATCCTGAAAACAAACATATTGACAAGGGGTTCCAGGGAGAGCATCACAGTATGTATATGTGAAAATGAATGCAGAGACTTAAGATCAATACAATAGATGAACACAGAAAAACAGAGCTATGGAATGTGTACTGTGCTGTGTTAGAGTCATGATATTTCATTCACTGGGATATCATTGTAATAGGAAACCTAGCATTAATGTAGTACATATCTCAAACAGAAAATCCATGATCCTAAGCCATATACTTGGATATTTCTTTGGGACATCAACATGCATGTAAGTGCATGAGTTTGAGTGTGAATAGATGGGAGGCCTTTAAAATTAGCCATTTCCCAGTCTCCGTGTGGCCTCTATGCATATTTTCAGTAGATACTTCATTGAGTGCCTTATACACGTAAATCATACACAATGCAATGGAAAATGGTAAAATGTCTCCCATAAGGGGTTGCATTTACTCTTGAGGAAAAGACACTTTAAAAAGTAACTCTGCTATGAGGTAAAAATGGAGATAGAAAAAAAGTTGCATAAGAATATGTACCTTTAAATTCTTAAAAAGTTTAATGCATTTCTTACCATTATTGGAAATATTTTTAAAATTTTGTTTGGCTAGAGGGAGATCAGCTCATAGGTATCAAAACACAGATAAAAAGAATAGTTCTGGTGTGCCATGGCACAGGAGGCTAACTATAGTTCACAATAACCTAGTTCAAAGGCTCCAAACACAAAGATATAATAAGAAGAGGAAAATGCTAATTACCATAACTTAATATGTACGCAGTGTATACCACACTGAGCTCCATTAATATGTACAACACATAGATGTTCAGTAGATATTTTTTTAAATCTCAAAACTAAGGTTTGCAACTCCAGTTGCCTTTTCAAACTATTTCTGAGGCTTTGAAAACTGAGAATTCAATGAATCACAGGAGTGGAAGGAAGTAAGGCAAAAGGCATCTGGGTAGACAGATGGGAGTGGAGGGGGGAAAACTAGTCTGTGGGGGTCTTTGGAGCCAACCCTTCTCCCTACCGTGCCCTCGTTTTCCTCTTCGAGCAGCAAATCAACTGCTTTCAGACTTTGTTCCAGCAAGCTGAAGTTAGGAAGTTTTTGACAGAGCTGTGCATGTTCATCAGCGGAGATCAGCACCGTCCAAGTTGGGACCAATTCAGATCTTCTGATTACTCCGAATCAGGGCTAAATCACTCACTAAATACTTCACACACTGGCTGTGCTTTAATAACTGTCTTGAAAACTCACTTTTTAGATGATTTTTATTTTGCTTTAGTATGACTACTTTTCTCTCCCCAAAGCATACGAAGTAAATGCATGAAAGAAATAATATATAAATATTACCATTTCAGAAAAAGATCCATCTCACCACTTACTCAGAAGATTAGTTTCCTAGTCAGAGAAAATCATGCAGAACCTATTTGAATTGCTTGTCTCATTGGGATGAAGCCAATCGTTTTGCTTTGGGTCCATATACCCAGTAAAGAGAAATTATTCCCAGGTCTTCTTCCTAACTTTTGGATGCATAAACTATTTCTACACATTTTGAACTCTTCTGAAAATAACTAACACTTACTTCAACCTATAGGTCAGTGGTGGCGAATTTATGGCATGTGTGCTGCAGTGGGCTGTTTATATCACTGAAAACTCTAAACGGTTTGCCATTATTTCTATAGGTGTTTCACTGTACTATAATACTTCCAAGGCTAGTGTGAGTGCAAGATAACTGTGATCTCTGGAAAAGGTGAAAAAATAGGGAAGGAAAATGGGCAGAAGGAAAAATACACCTTATAAAGTATGACAATGGGGGACTATTCAACCAGAAAGAAAGATAAATTTAAGTCATTTGTAGGAAAATGGATGCAGCTTGAGACTATACTACTAAATAAAGTAAATCAGACATGGAAAGTTGAATATCTCATGGTCTCTCTTATATGAAAAACCCAAAGTATAAATAACTTAAAGAGCAAAATAAAAGATAGATGATAGCAAACAGAGAGATAGACTTTGTGGAGATGCAAGGGGATTTGGGAAGGGCGGGTGGGAAGGAGAGGAAGGGAAGGGAAATAAAAAGGATTAAGATGTGTTATGAATACGTACAAATTCCCCATGATGAATGTATTTATTATGTATCATAAATACCTGCTAATAAAAAAAGAAAAAAGAAAGAGTCCCTCATACCCATCAGTGCTGCTCTAGATTTGTTTTCTTCCATTGTCAAAGTATGTTTTCATCATCATGTCAAACAGTATTCATTTACTTTCAAATTGTTTGTTACTTATAGGAGCTTATTTTCATTGTTCAATTGAAACATTTTTCTGTCTGTAAAAACATAATTGAGGTCTCAGGTTGGGATGGAATGCAGCATACTTTTCACATTAATATTAATAGAAATATTTTTTCATTTAAGGACTTTTCACTTTACAGCCAGATTTCTTTTTTTCTGGACCGGAAATCAAACTCACAAACTTGCGCTTGTCGGGCAGGTGCTTGTGCCGCTGAGCTATATCCCCAGGCCTACAGCCAGATTTCTAAGTATAATTTAAAGTCAATAAGTGTAGGGTGTGTGTATTTGTTGAAGAACAACTACCATGTTTCAGAAGTCAGGGTGTGACCTGAAAGAAAGTTTATGAAAAGTCTAGGGTAGTCTTTGCCCTCTTGGTGTTTGCACTCAAGCTGGGAAGATGGTTGAAAACATTTTCTGTTTTCTAGATATACAGGTCCCTTTGCCTGGAGTTCATTAAGATGTGAACTCTCTGAAGACATCTGAGCATTTAACTAGTTCATTCAGGACTGGGTGTATGGCTCAATCGTAGCACACTTGCTCAGTGTGCACAGGCCCAGGCTCTGTTCCCAACACTACAAAAAGGAATGATTAGGGAATTCATGAAGTTAGATTCAAAGTAAAGTGTTAGCCCAAGATACTGAACTCTTTCAGAATATTAGGCTCTGTTTTCCAGGATCTTCTGAAATACGTATTTATCTTAGAAACCAGAGTTAATGAAGCTTCAAGATTACCTAAAGGCATAATTACACCCTAAGAAAAACTTGTTCAGTGTTTAATGGTCATAATAATGATAATTTATTCAGCGTCTTTTATGAATCCATGGCCCTGAACCCTCTAAAAAAGAAGTCTTGCTTTGAAGCTCCTGTTTGAAGTTTAAAGCTGGAGCCACCGGGCATTTGCAGTCCTAACATAGTGTGCCAGGGCTCTCCAAAGCAGCCCATTCTTGCTCTGGGTTTTGGACTCATAGGCCAGGGCCACAGTGAGCAAGAAAAGGGCTTCATAGTAACTGATGGGGGCACTTGGAAGTAAAGACCAATGTCTGCTGCAGCATGGATGGAGGAATCCGCCCTGTGGCCTACCCTGCTCTGGTGCCTATCTGTTGCCATTATTCAACTGTGCCGTTTTAGCATGAAAGCACCCATATTTGATATATAAGCACTTACAGTCGATATAGAAGACATGGTAGTTCTAATAAAACTTTACACAAACAGTTGCTGGATTTGGCTTGTGGGATGTAGTTCATCCTGACTCCTGATCTACAGTATTAACCAAAAATATAGCCTGATAGTTTAGATGTGTTCGAAGGAAGGAAGTCTTCCCAGAGGAGAGAAGGAGAATTTCCCAAGGAATTATCAATATGTAGGTGAGGGACGAAGTCATTTAGGGGACCAGAAAACATGAAGAAAATAATTTGACTTCTCTTTTCAGTTATAAAAGAGACTTTGAGATTTTAATTCCTAATGTACTTTTTTCACAGTTGAAGAACCCGCAGTTTGGAAATGAGAGTGACTTGCCAAAACTCACACAGCAACTTATATCCATAACAAGTTTCAAAATACATGTTTAGTTCTTTTTCCAGTAAGTTCGGGCTTTTCCTGTACAAGTTTTCTTTCTACAATCTCAGATTCATAGTGTACTTCCCTCAGCATCTCCTTACCTTGCTAAATGTTAAGTGGCTAAGACATTTTGATGGTGGTAAACTTTTCTTCCATGGGCATGTTCCAAATATAGCCATTTTTAACCTAGTTACTTGGAGGAAAAAAGAAAATACTATCCACAAGTCTTTGATGGTGACATTACCCACAAGGTCATAAAATGGGAAGTCTGAGCATTAAACTTTATTGCCAAACCCTTCAGGTTTACTGGCTGTAAAGAGTTCCTCTACAACAGATATGGAAAGGATGAATGCATATTTTTCTCTCTCTTCTAGCTATTGCAAGAAAGATGCAAGAAGTCAATATATTTCCAGTTCTCAGTTGATAACGCGGAGGTAGTAACTGGAGTCAGTTAGACCAAATTTAGCAAACTGAAATTTCTAGGCTAAAGGTTAATTAGTATATGAAAAATGATGGAAACTCTTTTACCAAAGTACAACCAGAGGATAGACATGAGTTGCTTCATATCTAAATATTGTCTGACCCACATAACAAATTCACTATTTTCATAGAAGATATTGAAAGATTAGTGTGCCCAATGCTCAGGTGACTCTGAAGTTCTCTCTAAAGAGGCAGAGTCTATTTTTTCACCTATTGGATTTAGGATCAGCCATGTGGCTTGTTTTGGTGAAAAGAATGAGGTAGGTGTGATAATTATGAGCTCAACAGCCAGATTTCAAGAGGGTTTTCAGTTTTTTGAGTTTTTCTGGCTTTTGCTATCACCATACAAAAGGCATATGTAGACTAGCTCACTTATCAAAGAAGTGGACAGGAGCCATTTGGAAAGTACCAAGTCATCTCACTTATAAGGTCACCCTTAGCCAATCCATGGACTCATGGGAATGTCAGGTGAGATCAGCATAATTATGAAATAAAGTCCACCCTAGATTCAACTGAACACAGGAGACATGTGAAATACAAACAGGTGTTTTTGTATGGTATTATGGTTTGTATGTAGTTGCCCCCCCCAAAGCCAGATGCAGTCATGGGTTGGGCTTCTAGAATTTGTGATTGATTCTTAGTCCAATGCTGGGATTATGGGTGTGAGTGCTACACCCATGCAGCTCTGTAGCCTGCATACAATAATAAGGGAGGGAAAGAAGCTTGACCTCCTTATCCTCCCCTTTTGCTCTTGATGCTTTTGCTGTCTTCCACTGCCATGAAGGGTTTCCCCTCTGCCATACCACCCTACCTTGGAGACAGCTGATTATGGACTGAAACCTCCACAAACTATGAGCTAAGTAAACCTTTCCTTCCTTAATTTTGGACAACAGGTATTTTATCTCACCAACAAGAGAAAAGTAACTAAGACAGAATTTGGTACCAGAGAAGTGGGGTCATTGCTTTGCATGACCATGTGGTACAAAAGCCTTTGGGAATGGCTTGTGGGAAGAGTTTGGAAAGATTTGAAGATGTCACCTGAATGAGTAGCACAATTCTGGTTAGAGCTCAGAAGACCAGAAGGCTGATAGAAATCCTGCTGGCAAAGACCAGCCTAAGGAGGTGTCTGCTGGAAAGGACTACATTAGCTGTTGGACTCCAGACAATGTGTGTTATGGCTTGGCAAAAAGTGTGTCTGCATTTTGCTCATGTCCAGAGATTTTGCCTGAGACTAAAATTAACAGCGGCATACTAATTAAACTAGTAGAAAAAATTTAAAGGAGGTTGAATGTTGGGGCAGTGGCATGGCTATTGTTGGGGACTTTTAGCCAGATTTATGTTGCAAATCAAAAACAAAGAACCCAGCAGGATGATTTAAAATGTGAGTTTAGCCAAAGAAAAAGCTCCAGTAAAGCTGTGGACTCTAAAAATGGAGCAGAGATCTTTATTGTTGATAAGGAACGAAAGAATAGGAAAGATGACCTGAGGGCATCACAGGAAGCAGGAAGTCTCCACCATTTGCAGTCTCAAAATTGCAAAAGTGGAAGACATTGCTTTGAGAAGAAAGCCCCAGACCACCATGTTCCAGAAGGACAGTGGTCTCACCAGGTTCCAGGATGGCGGTAGCATAGAGAATTTGTTCCTCAGAATCAGGTTCAGAGTGCTCAGTGATCCAGGCACTTGACCCCTATAGCCAAGAAAAAAGGAAGCCTAGCTATTGCTCAAGCTAGCAGTGGACCTTGGCATCATCCACATGGCAGTGGTTTCAGGCGCATGCAAAATAAAATGCAAGAGTTCTGAGGTTAAAAACCTTCCACCCAGATTTCAGAAGAAGGCCTGGGAGGTCAGGCAGTGTGCTTCTGAGAGGGCAATATGTGAAGTTGTGAGGGTGAAGCCAAACGTGCAGTGGAGACCTCAGAAGTTTGGAGAAGCCAGGAAGGTGGATCATTTGAAGAAACATGCAAAGAGGAAGAAAAGCAGGCCCAAGAGAGAAGCCATGGGAGCTACAACCACCATCAGTGCCTTAGAGGTATAGCACTCCAGCCCTCTGGAGCACACAACTTGCCACAAATTGCTTCAGACATTCCACATGGAACTACAGTACTTAATGTTTGCTCTGCTAGATTTTGGACTTGCTTTGGTCCCATTCCTTTGTATCCCCTTTTGTAACTTTTGGAATAGAAATGTCTATCTTGTGCCATTGAATATTGGACATGTTTAACTTTCTTTTCATTTGTACAGGGGCCCACAGCTAAGAGTACTTTACATCTCAGAGGAGACTTAGGACTTGGACTTTCCAGCAATGCTGAAACTTTTAGGACTGTGGCAACTCTTGCAGATGGACTAAGTAACTTTTGCATACAGGGATGTGCATGAGTCTTTGGAGGTCATTGGTGGAATGTTATGGTTTGTGTCTAGATGACCCCCCCAAGCCTCATGCAGTCATGGGGGTGGGCTTCTAGAGTTTGTGATCAATTCATGGTCCAATGCTGAGATTATAGGTTTGAGTGCTACACCTGCCCTGGGGTGGGTAGCCTGCATACAATGTCAGGGAGAAAAAGAGGCTTACTCTGCCCCCGTTTGCTCTTGTTGCTTTTGCTGTCTTCTACCTCCATGAGCTGTCGCCCTTCTGCCATGTGCCACCCTGCCTTGGAGCCAGCTGAGTATGGACTGAAACCTTCACAATCTGTGAGCCTAATAAACCTTTCCTCTTTTAAGACTCTGTTTCAGCTATTTTGTCTTGGTAATAAGAGAAAAGTAACTAGCACACATGGCTCCAAGTTTGGCAGTAATTTTTTACATAACAGTATTTTAGCAGTAGATAAATTATGCATATAGAGATTTCATGAATATAATTACAGCTGTTATAATTACTGCAAATACATCATTTAGAATATTAAATAGTATAATATTAAACATTAATATTATAACATTAAGCAATATCTTCCAGGTATTATGGCATAACAATTAACAGCCTAGATGCTACAATTAGACTAATCATTCTGAATCCGAGCTCAGGCACCAATCTAAAATGACTGCCAATAAGTTATTCCTTTGTGTTAGTTACTTTTCTAATGGCTGAGACAAAATATCCAACACCCAAATTTAAAAGAGGAAAGGTTTATTTGGTTAACAGTTCACAGTGGTTTCAGTTCATAGTTACCTGGCACAAAGCAGGGTGGCCTGGCAGAGGGGCATCACAGAGGAGAAATGGTTCACAGCAAGCAGGCAGGTGAGAGCAAGCGAAGATCCTTAGTAGTTTCTTCCTGCCTTTTATACTCTATCTAGGTTACTGGGATTAGGGCGGTTCCAAACCAATCATTGGCCCAATTTAGTAATCATACACCCTTAATCCCACCATCATACACTCTAGATCCAGGCACCTCTGAAAAAGCCCCACCTATGGCTGCATGAGGCTTTAGGTGGAAATCTAGACACAAGACAAACCATAGCACCCTTTGTGTAATACCCTCACCTTGAGTGGGAGTGGGTCCCATGTTGCTTCTAATTAATAGAATGTGGCAAAAATAATGGCATATCATTCCTTTGACTATGTTTTATGTCTCCATCTCAGCAAATTGGCGAGAGAGAGAAAGATTGAGATTCTTGCTAGTATAAGCTGCACTATAAAAAATATGGGTCTGTGTTTGCTAAGTTTGCAGTAATTTGTTAAGCAGCAAGAGAAAGCTAATATATTAACAAAGTAATTTAATATCTTAAAGAAATAACCAGCTATATTGAAAGAGGAACATGTGGCAAAGAACTCCAAGGGATCTCTAGAAGCTAATATTGGAATCTTAGCAATAGCCAACAAATAAATAGGAACCTCAGTCCTATAATTGCAAACTGATGAATTTGGCACGCAACCATAATAAGCTAGGAGGTAAGTTCTTCTTAGTCTAGACTGCAGATAAGAATGCAGCTAGTCAAAACCTTGGTCACAGCATAGCAGAAGACCTAGTTAAACTATGCCAATAACTTACTCCACAAAAGCTGCAGTATAAAAAATATGTGTCTGCGTTTGCTAAGTTTGTAGTAATTTGTTAAGCAGCAATAGAAAGCTAATATGTCAGCAAAGTAATTTAATATTTTCTGTGCCTAATTTCTTCATATGTAAAAATAAAGAGAAAATAATTTTTATGAGACTACAAGAATTAGATAATATGAATAAAACACTCAAAACATACCCTACATTAAAAAAGCACTAAAAGTGCCAGTTGTTATTTCTATCAATCCAAAGTCATTAAAACAACTTCAGTCATTGGTTTGGCAGCACATTTATCCTTTCAAAGGCTGTAACTTTGCACTAGAATACCACCAGTTAATTACCCACTACATTAACTTCTGCCAAACATGGAAAATTTCCTACGAAATTGTGAATGGAGAAAATAGAAATATTGGAATGATATACACAGCATGGATAAACAAATTTATATAATAGAAGCATACAATAGAACATTATTCAGCAGTTAAAGTAAATAAGCTATTGCTATATATGTCAATATAAATAATGAGAGAAATATTGTTGAGGAAAAAGCTGTATTACTTATTGAAAATTTCAAAATGTGCAAGATAGTCAATTACTTATAAAAACATACATATGCTAAAAAATGTAAAGATGAATGCCTAATTCTGAATAGGGAAGTAGGTAGAATGCAGTCAGATTGAGTCATAAAAGGGCTTTCTCTATGCAAACAAATCCCAACATTAACATTGGTTAACTCTAAGTAGCGAATGTGGACATTTGTGAAATTATTTTTGTACTCTTCTGTATATTTTAAAAATTTTTAAAGTCAGTCAGTTCTTCTGCTGGTCTGTGTATTAAGAGACCTAGTTTCTGATTTGTATCCTATCACTAGAATATTGCGTGACATTTCACTTCTCCAGGTTCCAGTTTCCTTATTTGTAATGTTAGGAGAAAGCATAAAGCTGGTAGATAATTTTATGTATTTCCTCAACTTAAAGTTTCTAGAATACTTTATCACTTGCTTTAAGAAAGAACAATATTGAAAAACATCCCAAATCCATCCTTACACTCTTTTGGAACCACTCTGGCCATGTTAACCATTTTTGACATGTGGCTCTATAAATTCAGTTCTCAGTTGCACTAGCCATATTTCAGGTGTTCAGAAGCCACACGTGCTAAGTGATTACCATATTGGATAACACTGATAAGAAAATATTTCCAAAATCTCCCAGAAAGTTCTATTGGACAGACCTTGCAAAAGAGACTTCCAAATGTGATTGGAAAACCTGCCCTTGCATGTGTAATTCATTCATAATCAGTTTTTATAAGTAATGTTTACAGTATATAATGATTAAATTCATTGAGGGGAGTTGGTAGATGATAATAATTTTTACCAAATATATAATGAATGGGTTTTAAATGGGTTAGCATTTAAAAGCAGAGTTTAAATTCCTTTAATCTGGAAACAAATTTAGGAGTCAGAAAAACTGAGAAGGATTAAATATAAGTTTTAACCAAACTGTAGATTATAAAATGCTGTGGTGATGGTTTTTTTCTCACTATGTTCATTACAAAATCTTTTAAATTTCTCTTCTAGTTCTAATATCTATCAAATTTTTCATTACATTCATTCCTTCAAAACACACTTAAACTTTGAAACTGGTGAACCATAGATAATAAAACACATGTTTAATATGTTCAAACTAAACAACACTAATCAGAAACCCTGGTATACAGATCCTTTTAGGGACCACATCTGAGGATCAGAGAAATGGATTTTATTAATGTAATCAAAAGTCTATGTGTTAGGTATTATTGTTTCCACTTTCAGGATAATTAAACAGTTTCTCAGATTTTAAGAAACATACCTAAACTATTAGTATTGGTAGGAGGTGCAATTTAATCTGGACTTTTGTGTGTCCTCATGACAAACCAGTGTAGCTTTTAGTGAAATGGCATGGCCTCTCAATGCAATCAGAACTAAACTGCTAGAAATTATAAGTAACTGGAGAAATATGAACTCTAAATATTCCTCTATTTCCCTTCTGCTTTATTTTCATGTGACAAGTACTGTTCTTGGAGACAACTTGTCAGTATTTGGTTATACAGAAGCTAAGAACATCAGCTGGGAGTCATCCTCTTTTCTGCATCATATATTATGGAAGAAATACTGAAGCTAAATGTCAATTTCTTGATTGCTTTTTTTTTCTGTTAGCTAAGTTGATTCCATCTAATATGACTTTGTACTGGTATAGTAACATCAAACTCTCTGAGGGGTTCTAGCCTTCCATTGCCAGCTTTCACCTGCCTGCAGTCTGTGGTTCCAACTTACCATATAAACTAACCCAAAGTTAGTGGGATTTCAAAGATAGGCATGAAGATAGTGGAACTTAAGGATCTTCTTTTCTCCAGAAACTCAAAAGCAGTCATCCTCAACTGGAATTTTTCTTCTCTAGGAGCATCTGCCAATGTTTGCAGATGTATTAGATTTTCATAGTTGGAGGTGGAAATATTCATGGCATCTTGTAGGTACAGACCACGGATGCTGCTAAACATCCTACAGTACACAGGACAGCCCCTACAAAATACTGTACAGCCCTCAATATCAATAATTTCTCCTGCTTTGTTGAAACAGGAAAATGTTTCCAAACATTCCCTGGGGACCAAGGCTGTATCCAGCTGAGATCTACTGCAATAGAGTTATAATTAAAAATCTCACTTGGCATCTTAATTAAAATGGTTTTTTAAGACGATGGTGCTTTACTTTATGTCATTTCCCCTAGAAGTGTCAGTCATAGATTGAAAATTTATAAGTGAAAACTGTTAAGAAGATGCAAAGTAGGGAATTTGTATATTTATGCTTGACCTTTTGTTTTCCAAATTTCTGGGTATTTGAAGTGGTTCACTCATTAGGCCAGGAAAAAAAAAATCAGCTGTCAACAAATTAATTTTATTACTTAAAAAAGAAGCATTTTTAAACTAGTCATGTGTGGATGTAGGAAAACCACTCTATTTATGAGTATTTGTCACTCAGGAAAAATCTCAGGCCCAAAAGTTGAGGAATTCTATACTATTAAATATTCATATTGACATTCATTAAAAGTTTAAATAAAATTCAATGTCTATAGATTTATGAAACATAGATTTCTTCTTTTTTGAAAAGTTTGAAAATGGAGATATTTCACATTGCCTGACTCTCTTGAAGTGTGAATATTTAAACTGATTATTGGCTTCAGTGTTGGAAGCTGCTGGAACTTCTGCCACCAGAGGAGTGAGGAAGAGTTCACAGGCAGGGATCAGTGGGCTGGCCTCATAAGGCATAAAAAAGGGAAACCTAGGTTAGGCCCTCAAGGAAATTTGCAGCTTTGTAAATATTTAGCAATCAGAAATCTTTCCATTAACTTCCTAGACACCCAAGTTTAGACTCAACAGGGATAATAGGACATAGTAATAAAAAATCAAGGAGGGCTGGGGATATAGCTCAGTGGTAGAGCACAGGCCTCACAATTGCAAGGTCCTGAGTTCGATTCCCAGGACCAAAAAAAAGAGCAGAGAATTTGACAGCTGAAGTTCCAGTTAAATTACGCCTTCACTACTATCCAGGAACACTGGACATGTTGCCATATCATCTAAACCTTGCCTTTCTTTGCTGTAAAATGGGAACAATCATTTCTACCACATGGATCTGTCATTAAGTTTTTGACCAAGACATAGGAAAGCATTTTGCATATTGTGACTTTATTTGCCCTTGATTATTATCCTTAGTAGATACTTATTTATAGATGTATTCATTCATTTACTTATTTATCTACAGCAATCATTTACTGAGAATCTAACACTCATTCTAAATGTAATAAAAATGATCCTTAAGGACTGGCCACCTGCCTGTTTCCTGAGAGTCCTGATGAACCAAAGGTCTTGATTCAAACCCTGAATCCATGAACTTCCCCTTGCTCAAGGCTGGGGTATAGATATGACAGACCGCTGAATTTACAAAGCTCTCAAAGTACAGGAAAATTCAAGTATTTTTTTCTACACATATTTCCTTCCAGTATATTACTCATACATAACCAGCAGAAGCTAAATTTGTCTGCCTCTCCCAGCTAAGCCATCTGTTGCATGTAAACATCAGTGATGCATGTATCTAGTTGATTATGGCTCTCAAAAAGAATCTCACAAGCAAGGGACATTAAATTGTAGGTGTTGATGCTGACATTACAGTGGAAAATGAAAAGATCTTAGTTTCAGGGTGAATATGTAATAAGCTTAGCAATAAAGACAGAAAATTTGAAAATAGAAGAAAACTATAGGTCTCCTGAAAGGAAACATGTACATCAACACTGGTGCAAAGAATGAAACTTTACAAGTGTCTTCCATTAAATAGGAGAAAATCAGTCTAAAGGAAGTTCAAAGAAAATTATGGGAAACAAAATATAATTTTCCAAAATTTCAACTTCACATACACAAATCTTGCCTTTATAAGCCCTTCAGGATGAATGAGTGTTTACATGAAATATATTTAAATGGATAAATCTCCAATAAAGAACACCCCCATCAAATATGATTTTGTAGTGCTCATTCTTTCATCAAACATTCATTGAATGTAAATTATGTATTGGTTTAAATAGAAATAAATTGAAAATTACAGTAATGGTGAAATCAACATAATCTTTGACTTAAGGGTACTACCAACTTGCCTATGAATTTCAGTGAACTTTCTTTTCCTCTAAAATTTCAGATGAGCACTCTGCTCGGTACTGCATTAGAAAGGGTCACAAAGGAGGGAAGAGTAAATCAATTTGCATAGAATATCACCCACACTTATTCATGCATTGAAAGGTAATACAATGAATACACGAATTTACCTTAAATTCTAAGAATTTATCCTCTTTCTCTGAATACAGCCAAAGGCAACTGGTGTCAAATGAGTTGTAGAAAACACTAAACTTTCCCTTGGCTACTAGAGCCCAATCAAAGTCATGTTTTTATAGTTTAACATTAAAAACAATGAAATCGACTCCTTATTATCCCACCAAAGCTTAGTTTGATGAATTTTGATGAGTATTTTCAGTTATTGATGTGTATATATCACATGAAGATTACAAGCTCTCTAAAATTAATGAGACATTTGATTATATATCCTGATAGAAATAAACCTAAAAAATCAATACATACTAATATATGTGTGTATGTATGTGTGTGTATATATACATATATATATATATACATATATATTCTCCTGCATTACAAGTAGCAGTCCCACTCCCTAAAGAAAAATCATCTTGTCTCCACAAGGAATTCATTCCAATTCCAACCACACTGTTTTAGTTAGAGGCACATTTGTCATTATATCTCAATGAATCCTGATGTAAAGACCTCCAGATTGTGCCTGACACTTCTATGACTCAGGAAAAGATTTTGCATGCTTAGAAAATGTATTTGTCTATGCATAATAGCTATATTCCTCAATAATAAAATCCATGTGTATGTTTTATTAGTTTAGATTTATTCCAAAAGTTCACAGAAAATTCTAAAAGCATGTTTAAAGTTCAGTGTAAATCATTTTGCCATTCAAACAATATCAATACTTCTGTATTTGTGCTGCTCTAAGACACTGTGAGTTATAAAAATTACAAATAATGACATCAGATGGATAGTGTCTTTGTATCTAATTATTTTAGTACCATCAAAATATGGAGGGACAAATGCCTTCATACTGAGGCAATATCCTAATTCATGTACTTTATAAATGTGAATTGTGAGATTTTGCATTTCCTAAAAGGAAGTGGTACCTACTCATATTTATAAGTATGAAAAATGTGAGTACCACACACAAACCATAAAAAGATGAATGTCACTGCTCCAGATGTGCAGATACATTATGATAGGCCAAACAATAGAGATGCTATTCAAGAACACACAGATTTGCACTTATTTGTACTTAGCTTTCATGAAAATCTGTGCAATGTGTGTTTGAAATAGGTAGTGAAGTCTCTACAAACTTAAAGAACAAAGTATACAAATTCTTCAGCTCATTATGCATTTGGATTTCATCTATCTTAATGGTTTGGAATTATGAGAGCAACACACCTTGTGTTCCCATTGGCAAATTAGACTAAATTAGAATTCACGTTGAAACTCTCATGGATTGAGATCCGACATGGCTAACTAGAGTAGGTCTTGTATGGGAGAGAGTCAGAGAGGAATCACGGAAAATACAGGTATCTGAAATGGAGGGGAAAAATCATACCGTGGCAAGAAAAATCAATCCGAAAGATGACACAGATAGATCAAACCAAAAATCTGGATCATTGAAAAGGAGAAGTGGTGCTGCCACAGCTGGTCCACACCGCCCCTGCCCCTGCTCACTCTGGAGAGCAGCCATCAGGAGAGCATCCATAGGAGCCTCAGGGACCAAACTGGCACCCCAGAGGCCAGACTCCTGGGACAGACTGTGGGAATCATCACCACCCCGAACCCTGGGGAATGCTGCATCCCAGTGGTAGTCTTTCCAACGCTCACCATGGGCAGGGGAGGCCTCCTCACTCTAGGTACAGAGAGGCTAAGAATGGCTAAAGGTGCTTGTCAATCCCACCAGCCGGGACACAACACAGATCACATCCGTGGAATCAGAGGGGAGAGAGTGGGACTGAACAGCAGGCCTGGAGTAAGCTCTTTCCTGTTACTTCCATAGAAAATGGGAAAATCTAAGTTGACAGGAAAATCTGAATAGTGACCATCAGCACACTCTGGCCAGGAGGGGAGGGTCCCTAAAGCAAGCCCAGGGATTGCATCAGAGTCTGCTGGTTGGAAAGGGGAACTCTTGAAAGAGGGTCCCTTTGGGATTTGAACACAAAGGAAAAAGCAGGACAGGTTGGGACAGAGAACATCTGGTGACAAACTAATCAGGAAAACTAAAACAAGAACACAGAAGTGCCCCCAGCACAAAGGGAAGGAGTCATAAGTCTTTGGCAGAAAGTGAAGGAGAGTTCAGTGTCAGGAAAACTATGGTAGCAGGATCCCTGGACAAAGACAGAACACAACTGACTACTCCCTAATCACAGCTTGCATCACAGAGAAAGGCCAAAAGAATCTGACACCACTCTTCCAGGCAGGCTGGTACAGACACATGGGAAGGGGGAGCGGCTGCCTGCAGACAGCCTGTGACTAAGGCGAGAAGAGGACTGTAGAGACACTGAGGCTTTATGGCACAGCAGTTACATGGGAATTACACGTGTGCTCTCTTGTTGGAATGTTTGATCGTGATTCACTTCAGATATTGTTTGATTTTTTTTTTTTTTTTTTTTTTTGGTTTTTCTCTGGTACCAGGAATCGAACTCATGACCTTGCGCTTGCCAGGCAGGCGCTGTGCCACTGAGCTAAATCCCCAGCCCCTTGTTTTATTTCTTTATTTTGGTTTCTTCCCTTGTTTCTTATTTTCTTTGCTTGATGTAGTTGTTTTTTTGCTCTCTCTTCTCTTTATTCCTTATCTTCAATTCTTGCTTCTGTATCAATACTATTTTTATTTTTACTTGTTTCTTCTAGCTTATGAATTCTTCTTTTCAAGTTTTTTTCCTATATTCTGCTCTCTTCAGTCTTTCCTGTCTTGTCTTGCATTGCCTCTCTGTCTTCCCAGTTCTAATTCGTTTACTTTTCCTTGTTTTACACATTCCCTTTTCTTCCCTTGTCTCTCTTCCACCTTTCTAGGACACAAATATAACAAGTTCTGACAACCTTACAGCTTTCCTTAATCCTGAATAATATCTGTCTTCTCCTTCATCATACCATCTCTACCCCCCAAATGTCTTCTTAAAACCCTCTTCTTAAAACCCTTCTTAAAACCCTCAACACTGACCCTTTTCTCAAACTGTAAAAAACCTCCAACAGAGTCTGATTCCCTATCCAATTTTTTGCCTATTATTTTTCCCCTATCTACATCTACTCCTACTAACTTATGTCCCTGTTTGACCTATCCCTCCTTCTCTTCCCTTTGCATTTTTCCACATCACAGACTAACTGCTAGTGACAATTTAGTAGAGACTGTAAAGGGTATGGATAAAGAGTGAAAGTGTGAATGCAAGATTGAACATACGCAAGCAATGTATGGTTGAATCTGTTGATGCTGTTATAACCAGTAGCAATTTTCTCTTCACAACAGAGTCCAAACTATTTAAAATTAATAGCTGAAGGGATAAACACTACCTTAGGTTAAATAAAGCTAAAAGTATATCACTGGAATACAGAACCTAACTAAAAATATTCATGTCAACTATAATCTTTCCATACCATACTTGACCTCAACCCCTAGCACCAAAAGAGCCCATATATAAAAACAAAAGGCTCCCCAAGATCTCCCAACTCTCTTAAACCAGATCCAAGGGAGAGAAAAGCAAACTCCAGGTAGCAGAACTGTACGAACTGGTTAAGGAACAGGTAAAGAAATTTCACAAGTTCAAAGAGGGCATAATTCAAAAAATAATGGAAACGTACAAAATAACCACTGTATATATGGAAGAAAGAATAAAAAATTGGAATACCTGACCAAAACGTTTCAAAACACAAATGACAAATTTACCAAAGATACAGACTCCTTGAAAAGGTGTTAGAAAAATACTAGAAATAAAAAATTATATAGAATTCAAAATTACAGAAATGACCAATATGAAGACAGGGTTTCTGAAATCAATGACAAAGTGATAAATTGTCATGAATTACATAGTAAGGCCATAAAGACAGTATGAGAACAAGAAAAATTTATCAAACAGCTACTGGACAACTCTAAGAAGACAAACCTAAGGCTAATTGGAATTAGACAGAAAGTAGGAGTCTGTATATATGGAATAAAAAAATCTGCTTAAAGAAATCATAATTGAAAACTTTCCAAATATAAGGAAAGATATCAACATACAGGTAAGCAAGGCTTATAGAACACCAATAAATATAATAAAAAAATCATCTTGCAAGACTTCTTAATAAAAGTCCCAAATGTCCAACAAAAAGACAGAATCTAGAAAGCTGTTAGAGAAAAGCAAAAAAAAAATCACTTGTAAAGATAAATCTATTAGGATCACAGCAGACTTCTCAACACAAACTTTAAAGGCCAGAAGAGCCTGGAGTGAAGGGTTTCAAGCCCTCAAAGCAAACAACATCAAACTTAGACTAATATATCTTGCAAAAGTTTCTTGGAAAATAGATGGAGATAAAGACATTCTTTGGCAAAGCATTCTTTAAGAGATACTTCTGCACTAACTACTACTCAAAAAAACTAAAGTATTCTAGATAGAGACAACAAACCCAAAAATTCAGGTAGAGCTGCGTACATCAAATAAGACGAATAGCTAAACCAAGAAAGAAAGAAAACTAAAGGAATCACCAACAGAAAAGAATAGAATGACAGGAATAAATCAATAACTTTCAGTGTTAATATCTCTTAACCTTAATGGCTTCAACTCCCCAATTATATGACATAAACTGGCAGACTGGTTCTAAAGCCACAATCCAACAGTCTATGGCATTCAAGAAATTCATCTAATTCAAAAATAAACTCATAGACTAAAAATCACAGGATAGAGAACAATATTTCATGAACATGGAACCCAAAAGCAAGCAGAGGTAGCAATTTTACTCTCAGAAAAAGTAATGTTTAAGGTGAAAGTGTTCAGAAGAGGCAAGTAGTCACGAAATATAAGTTAAGGAAACAATTCAACAGGGAGAGCTAAAACTTATATATGGACTGAATATTGGAGACCCAACTTCACAAAACAAATACTGCAGGATATAGAGAAGCACATAAGTACCAATGCAATCATAGTAAGTGATCTCGATATTCTGCATTGACCAAGAGACAAATTAACTAAACAGAAAAATTTTACTGTTCTCTATGCTGTTTTGTTTATGTATTATTTGTTTTTGTTATGTTGGGTTTTTTATTTTTTTATTGTAAAAATAAAAGGAGGAAAACATTGACAGACAACCTTTTACAAAACAGCAAAAGCACAGTACAGACAATGCAGAGTTACAAATAAAGTGGTAGGAAATTAACAGTGCTTGTTGTAATACATATTGGTATCTTCAAAGTGGTTTCTCATGAATATGTTGGTTTTTTTAAATGAAAAGCAAAATTTATATGTATACATAAGAATAGCTGGAAGAGGTGAATTGCTGATGTATATGACTTATTGAGAGGAACAGTCAGTGCTTAAAGTTTTCTTTTTTCTTGACCAATATTACATGCTTGAGTTTGGTAATTAGAATGACTGATCTGAAAACAATATGCAGTATAAGAACCATTGTTGAACTCCTACCATCTTGTATTGTGAAGCTCTAGATCATTTCCAATGTTTTTTAAAAATTATCTTTATTGATTTATTTTTCACTTGTTACTGTCTTTGCTTGCTCGATCAATCTTACATTCTTATGTCTAATGGACTGAGCAACTTTGTTGAAGATAACGGCATGTAATACAGCAACCATTGTGAATTTCTACCATTTTGTCTTGAGGTCAGGTATCATTTTTGATGTTTTTGTGTTGTTTTGATTTTGTCTTTATTATTGTTTGGTCAGTTTTTAAAAAACAAATTAAAAGAAAAACAGAAAAAAACTTCAACAAAGAAAGATCAGAGGTAAACCACACCCTTCAACAAATGGAGCTAATAGGTATCTATAGAATGTTCCACTCCACTACAACAAAATACACATTCTTCTCATCACCACATAGAACTTTCCTGATGTAGATCACATAGTAGTCAACAGTGCCTGTTTAAATAAATACAAAAAGTAAAAGTCACCACATGTATATTATCAGACTTGTGTATGGAGACTAGAAATTAATCACAAAAGAAAATGTATAAACACCTAGAAACTTAATAACACACTCCTGAACAATCAGTGGGTGACAAAAGACTTCAAGGAAGATATTAAATAATGTCTGATAGCAAATGACAGTCCTAATACAAACACCAGAACCTATGTGACACATTGAAAGCCATCATAAGAGGGAAGCTTATTTGTAATCAATGATCACATTAGAAAAACAGAACCAATACTGCCAAAATGATATATAACTTTAACAGAATCCCAATCAAAATATCTACAGCATTCTTCATATAACTAGGGAAAACTATGGTAAAATTCTTGTGATGCTAGAATAGGTCTAAAATAACAAAACCATTCTTGGGCACAAAGAGCAAAGCAGGAAGCATTGCAATACCTGACTTCAAGTTATACTACAAAAACATCAATAAACAGTGATAAACACAGCATGGCATTGGCACAAAAATAGACACGTGGACCAATGAAACAAAATGGAAGCTGCAGGAACAACCACAGACACATTCCGCAACCAGAATTTTGACAAAGAGGCCAAAAACATATGCTGAAGGAAAGATAACCTCTTCAGCAAATGGTGCTGAGAAAACTACTTGTAGAAGATTGATGAGAGACCCATATCTCTCACCTCATACTAAACTAAACTAAAAATGGATCAAAGATCTAATTATTAAAATAGAAATACTTAACTCACTGTAAGATAAAATAGGTAAAGTGACTTCACTCTTGAAGTCAAATGTGTAGTCATGGATTTTCTGAACAAAACTCCAATTGGAAAAGAACAGCAAGTAAACAAATGGGATTACATCAAATTTAAAAACTTCTGCACAACAGAGGAAACAACCAACAGACAGATGAACCAACTTACACAATGGGGAAACATTTTGTCTGTTATAATTCAGACAGAGGACTAATATCTAGAATACATATGAAAGTCCAAAACCTAGATCCTCGCCAAATTAAACCAAAAAAAATCAAAATTGGGCAACAGAAATGATTAGACACTTCTCAGAAGAAATACAAATGGACAATAAACACATGGAAAATTGTTCAACTTCTCTGGCCTTGACAGAAATGCAAATGAAAGCAACACTGACATTTTATCTTACTCCAAAATAAAGAAATCAAATAATAAGAAATGCTGGCAAGGCTTTGGTAAGAAAGGAACACTCCTACATTGCTGCTGAGAATGTAAACTAGTATAAACATTATGGAAATCAGTATGGAGATACCTCCAAAAACTAAAAATAGAAATTTTCTTTGACCCAGCTAATCTATTCCTAGGTATTCTCCCAAAAGAGTTTTAAAAAATCATATTACAGGGATGCATGTATATCCTTAATTATAGCAGCACAGTTCACAATATCTAAATCATGGGAGTTACCTATATGTCCATCACAGATGAATGGGTAATGAAAACATGGTCTCAGTATATAATAAATACTACTCAGGTATAAAGAATGATAAATTTGAGACATTTGCAGGAAAATGGGTGCACCTTGAAAATAATATTAAGTGAAAGAAATCAGACACACAAACTTATACTCCGTATACCTTCTCTCATATGACAAAACCAAAGTGCAAATAAAGAGGATTAATAAGGGATTAATAAGGAATCAAGGGGATAAGGGCTGGGGATTTAGCTCAGCAGCACAGCACCTGCCTGGCAAGCACAAGGTCATGAGTTCGATTCCCAATACCGGAAAAAAAATCAAAAATGAAAAGAAAAGGGAATCAAAAAGATAGATCTTTTTCAAACGGGAAGGAGACCAAGAACCTAAGAGGGGATGGGATGGCAAAAAGAGATATAAAAAGATGTAAGATGTGTCATGTACATGTGCCAAATACCCAAAGTGAATGTAATCATTATAAGTGACAAACATGAACTTTAAGAAAGGGGAACGAGGGGAGGGGATCTACAGACGGAGGGAGAAGAAGGGGGATGGAAAAGAGAATAGAAAGAATTAAAATACGCTAAATTCATGTACCTGCTCCCTAGGTACATTTTAGTTACATGTTCAAGGGTGCAAGTATTTTGTATGGTGAGTAGGCCTTGTGATCTTTGTTTCTATCAACATGATCAAACACCAAAATGGTATAGAAAAGCCATTTCATTTTGAATCCAATCAGTTTCTTTTAACAATTCATTTTCATAAAGATTTTTTTCTTGGTTAGCCCCAAGGGTTTATGAGAGTTTTAGATTCCTTCTGAAATTAGAGAACACCTATTATGTGTTAGGAACTCTATAAAAATTTTCCCATTATTGTCTTATCATATTTCTCATTTCCATCTTAAAAAATAGATAAGAGGGTCTCTATTTTATTTTTTTATTTTAAAAATAAAAGGAGGAAAACATTAACAGACAGACAACAATTTACAAAAATGCTAAAGAACAGTACAGACAATACAGAGTTACAAACAAAGTGGTAGGAAATTAACAATGCTCGTTGTATCACATATTGATATCTTCAAAGTGGTTTCTCATGAAAACAGATAGAGACTTGCAACTGGGATGTGGGAAAAGAGATGGGAAAGAAGGAGAAATTTTGTATGTATGTATATACAGGATAGTTAGCATAGTTGTTCTACTGTCTTCTATTTCTTTGCTGAAAGAAACGGTCAATGAGGCCTGGGCTGATCAATATTGCATAAAGGTCCCTATTTTAAATCTGAAGAGACTGAGGCTTAGAGAGACAGGTTTTACAACAGTTTGCTTACCTACAGTATACTCGGCTAAACTTAACATAAATATTTCTGAGTGAGGCCAAAAATAAAGGAAAGGGGAAAGACCCCTATTACCACAAAAACACTAACTGGAAGTGACAGGATTCAAACTCCTACCCATCTTATTTCAAACACAACTTCATTTCAGTGTGCAGCACTGCCTCCTCTGTGTGTGTGCAGGTGGAGTGTGTGTGCACGCATGCCCATGCACTGTGCATGTCGTGCCCAATCCTCTTCATAAGTTATTACTACAAGGGCTGGGGATTTAGCTCAGCGGCAAAGCGCCTGCCTGGCAAGCGCAAGGTCGTGAGTTCGGTTCCCGGTACCGGAGAAAAACAAAAAAAAAAAAAAAAAAAAAAAAAAAAAAGTTATTACTACAAGTAACGCCTAACTTAAATTAGAAATCATGGATTATAAGTAGTTATCAGATTTCAGTTTGGGTCATGTCAGTATTTCCAATCGAGTTACCAAGGACTCTTCAAACTCATAGACAAATACAAACCCAATACAATAAAATATTAGTTTGGTATCAGTAATCATAAATACACCTTTATGTTTTCTGTTTATTTTGCATGTGACACATAGACCGTATGTATTTTCAAGGACGTGCATCTTCCTTTTTCCATAAGAATCTATGCAAATCATTCACTCATTGGTCATACACATACTTATGTCAAGAATGTATAGTTCAGGGGGCTGGGGATTTAGCTCAGTGGCACAGTGCCTGCCTGGCAAGCACAAGGTCGTGAGTTCAATTCCCAATACCAGAAAAAAAAAAAAAAAAAGAAAAAAAAAATTTTAAAAAAATGTATAGTTCACAACGTAGTTACTAACAACGTTGAAGACACTTTTAGAAGTCTAATTCTAATCTTATTTAATAAAACACTATTTTATAATAAATAGTACATAATCCATATTTTATGAGTATTTAATTGTATTCAGTTATTTAATTGCCTTTAACAAATAAGCAGGGCAACCAACTGGTAACCAGCATGAGCCTTATACAAAACATTGTTCCATGTGACCAAGTGCAACCTTATTCTTGGTCACAAGAAATTTAACAATTCCTCTCAAAAAGTTAAATTTCCTTCCTTTCAGTAAGTTTGCAATTGATTCACAAAAATATTTTTAAATTTTATGTTATTGAATGCAATTGAACGCAAGGATTAAAAGAAGGCTGTGGGAAAGATCTTGAAAGCAGTGATCTTACAGAGATTTCAAATCTCTCACTTGCTTTGAAGAACAATATTCTTTACTGGAGTGAAAGAAACAATTGGCTAGGGGCCAAATTTATGCATTTATATTTCTAATGGAAAATTCATTAACACAAACCATTTGTTAATGGCTGCACCTGCAGCTTTTCCCTGTAAGTGTTTAGTAGGCTTATGCAACTAGGCAATATTTGATTATGCTTGACACTTCAGACATTAGTCTTGCTAAAAGTATTTGTTTAAAATTCATAGTCAACAGTGATGCTGAGATGCTACAGAATGTGAGAGATGCGTGAATCTGTAAACTCATAATTTTCATAAGTAATTAAATACTCTAAAATGAGCTTCTTGATTCAGAATCCTGTCACTATAATTATGGTCTTCACATAAAACATAAATTTCTGATTAATAAATGTAATAAAGACATGTATACATACATAAATATGTATAATTTTTCTCTTGCTCACTGATATAGTCAAATATTTTATCAGCTATAATAGTTGAATAAATATATTCATTCAAGTATTTACTGAATGTCATATCTTACTGCTAAGCACAACTAAGGATATACAATTATTACTAAGTAACTTAATTTTTCACTGAACTTAGTATCAACCCAAGTTAGATATAAGCCAAGTGTAAAATATTAGTTCAAACCACAATCAGTACTTTAGGAGCTCAGAAAAATAAAAAGATCACCACAGATGCCTGAGGAAAGGCTTAATGGAAGGGAAAATGCTCAGCTGGGCCTTGAGGATTGTTATGAGTATCATTTTCCTTTTTCACATAATGACCAGGAATTGAATAGCAGTCAAGGTGAAAAGACGTTAGCAACAGTAAGAATGGGAAAAGACAGGTTTTTTAAAAAAAAAAATTTGTCCATAACATAGAAAAATTTCAGTATGATTTCTTTATAGAGTGCAAGGACACAACTCTAAAATTCAGTGGCAAGGAGATTTCAAATCTATTGTGAATGTTCAACTTACAATGCATATTTAAATAGTAAGGTAATCATATATGAATACTTTAAATGAGATATAAATGACTGTAATATAAATAATCACTAAAGAAATAAAAGTATGAAGAAATAAAATGTACTATAACAGTAATGATTATTAAAAATAATATATCCATAAAGGTGGCTATGAATTATAACTCAGAGGGAAAGCACAACAACCAGTCAGGATACAGGTAATGGTAACAAAGAAATGGTCCATGTCCTTTGTGGAGACCCACAGACATCTTAATGATCAGTGTTCCAGGGAGTAAACAGAGGCTCACACAGAGTTGGGATGATACATACACAAGTCCAGATGCTAAAAACTAGGCATAGCAACAAAGGAAGGGCATCCTTCTTAAAGAGGGCCCCAGTAGTGAGCATGGTTTAAGCAGAAGGTACAGGGAGCAGGATGCAACACTAGTGAAGGAAACTGAAATAATCAAGGCATGACTGTATTTATTCATTTAACAAATATTTTAGTATTTGCTATTGTAGATACACAGCAGTAACCAACACAGTGTCTTCCACCTTGTAAGCTTTATAATTCAGTCACTCAGTAGTTGAATGAAGTCAATTTTTAAAACATATCCTGATATTTCCAGGTGTAATAGAACACACCTGTAGTACCAGCACTCAAGGCTGAGGCAGGAGGATTGCTGCAAGCTCAAGGGCAACCAGTCCTGATATTCAGGACTCAGATCTATGGATCCTAATCCAAATGACTTGCGGGTAACAACAGACTCTGGCATTTTTTTTCAAAGCTCCCTTGGTGAATGCACTGTTGAATTGGGACTGATAGCCACTGTCCACGCATCAACTAAATTAGGTTATGTTCTATTATTGGAAAAAATAACATTCAAATTTCAATGGCTCAAAAACAAACATGTTTGTTTTTTATTCATGCTTCTTATCAACTGAGGGCTACAGAGCTGCTCTGTCCATAACATTCATGCTGATGGAGCAACTGTCACTACAGATGTTACCGGTCACCATCCAAGAAGAAAAGAGAGCCCTGGAGGCTCTCATCCCAGGGAATAAATATTTCATTCTTAAAGTGATGTTCATCACGTTCAGTCACAGAGCTTTGCCAGAACTAGGCAAGTGAGACCACCCGTCTGTAAAGGGGTCAGGAAGTGTCTTTCTCTCCTGTTGCACAATGTAGAGAAAGCCATAAATAGTCGTTGACCGGCATCAAGGATAACCATTAGAAACAGGCACTAAGGATAACCACCATTGACTAACATTAATGAAAACTATTGTTCACAATCATTAAAGAGAACCATTCTGACCAGCATTTAGGTTAACAGTGATGAGCATTACATTGATCTGTATTAAAGGTAACCACAGTTGACCAATGTATTAAGAATAAGCATTGTTATCCAGCATTAAGATAACGAGTGTGAACTAGTGTTCAGGATAAGGATTATCTTGCCCAGTACTAGGATGGTGGCTACTGACCAGCATCAAGGATTGCAACTAAGAAGAACCACACAGGATGTGTCCTTTAGGCTAAGGAAATTGGATTTTGGACTTGTAATCTTTATGCGGCCCATCTTCTCCAGTCGACCTCCCCATCTTTGCCATACATAGCTTCTCTTGGCCCACACTGACCACTCAAGAAGTGTGAGGTAACTGTAATGTATTCCAATACCTTAATGGGTTCAGTTCCACCATGGTATGCAGTACAGTGCCTTCAAAGAATCTAATCATATTGCTGAAGACAGCAAATCGGGTTTACCTTGGATTCCCCACTGTCTGGCATAGGGTCTTGCATACAGTATATGCTTAAGAAATTTTCTTTGAGCTGATATGAATTAGTGCAGAACTAATAGCTCCAAGATGAAGAAGCATCTCCTCCCAACCAGATTTTAAACTACTCTGTCTTACCTTCAACAAGGCAAGCTTCTCTGCCATTGCACACAGTGCATTCAAATGCTTAGACTGATACACTATTTCCACTGAATTCCTTCAATTGATGTTCAACAGAGGAAACAAAGTGATGCCTCAGCCAAGACATGGGTAGGAATTTACTCACTGAATTTAACTTTTGTTGTCAGCATGAGGGAGACGAACTCCAAACAGCAGCAGAAATATAGCTTACCATGAGATGCAACCTTAGAAACTTGCTCGTCATAAATACTAATTATAGCACAGAAAAACCCTGGAGATGCACTGTGGAGGACTGATGGCATTTTCAGATTCTCTTTTGTATTCTGCCTCTTTTCCTGTCTCTCTGTGTCTCTCTTTGATCTCTGTCTCTCTCTGTCTCTGTGCATGTGTGTCTCTGTCTCACTCTCCCCCTTCTAATGCTTCCTCCTCATACCTATGTGTGACCCTATCCATCAACCCTCTTCTCAATGCCTCATTACCTGGATAACTGTGAATACTGCTTTAAGGATATATTGTATCTTCCATCTTTACCTAGATAATAGAGTAAAAACCAAGGAAATTGCTCTCAATGGGAACAAAACTCATTTATAAATATCACCAATAAGCAGCAGCTGCTGATGCTTGATAAAAATGCTATCCCTCTGCACATAGAAATATTCATGCAAGGCCATGTTAACATCAGAGAGTATTACATTAAAATTTCTTGATAAACATAAGTGGGGATATAGGCTTACACGGATGTTAAATGAGCAAAGATGGCATTTTTTTGAACTTAAGAAATAAAAATATGTATCTCACCTCTGAGATATTAGTGGTGTGGCTCTAATCATATTAGATAAGTTTTAAGCATCTGTAGACTCACAAAGATAAATTAGGCTAAGACATAAATTTAGACAATCTAAATGGTTCAATTCACCTCCCCTTACGTAGTTCTTACTTTTGAAAACCCATTTGTATCTAACAAGGAAATCCATGCATAAGAATCCAATAGAATAAATTAATGAACACTGAATTCATATTTATATCTACTCCAACTGGGGACTTTTTTAGTTTTTTTCCAAAAATCTATAGTCTTTTCATTTTTTTTTCATGATCAGAAAGTGGACCAGCAGTACAAGCAGTTCTGAATAGGCTCTCCATGTAGAATACTGACAAATCCTGCAAGGAATGAACATGGATACCTGACCATGCCAACCCCACCCTCCAACCAGATATTCTTTTGTCTCTTCAGCACATTTACTATCTTTCAATAGCATCGCCACCCTGCTTCTTTTAGGAATTGCTTCCTCTACTTCAAAGATAGCTCCTGTAGGGCCACCATATCTTTACATCACCCTGTTCCAGCTCTACAATTGGTCCGCATGTGGGCACTGGATCCAAGGCAGGCTAATGCAAGTTGTTCCTCAGAGCTTCCTTATAAGCTCTATGTACAAAGTTCCTGCTGAAGGTGAAAGCTACAGGACCTGCTACTTAGGAGAAATTGGCAACATATTTCCTGAACTGAGAAGGAAGCTGGTTTGAGGGGAATAGGTAAAGTCAATAGGCAGAAAAAAGAGACAAAAAGGAATTTAAATAGTGTTTGTAGTGAACACTGTCAACATCTGTTATGGTTTGTGTCTAGATGTCCCCCGCCCCCACCTCCAGCCTCATGCAGTCATTGGGAGCAGGCTTTTCAGAGGTGGATGAATCTAGAGACTTTGATTGATTCACGATCCAATGCTGGGATTAAGGGTGCAAGTGCTACACCCTGGGGCGGGTAGTCTGCATGCAATATAAGGGACAGAAAGAGGTTTGTCCCTTCTCCCTTTCTCTCTCTTGTTGCTTTTTCTGTCTTCCACTACCATGACCTGTTGCCCTCTGTCATGTGCCACCTGGCTTGGAGCCAAGCCAATTATAGACTGAAACTTCTACAAACTGTGAGCTAAGTAAACCTTTGCTCCTTTAACTTTGGATGTGGGTATCTTGTCTCAACAACGAGAGAAAAGTAGCTAACAAAACATCTCACCCAGATTCCTCTGATAATCACTTTAACCATTTCTGTGCACCCCTTTCCCTGGCTTCTGTGCACTTCTGTTTCTAATGGTCTACACATATGATTCCTTTTGGATGCCATCCTTGGAGCTCCTAGAGCTTTTGTACTCTGATACTTGGAGTCAGAAGAGTCTGGGGGTTGCTTTTCCCTAGGATGGGGGTGGGGTTAATGATAAATGACTGATATAGATGTATGAAAACCATGTTCTCTTGCCTGCAGTTGGAGGGAACTCTGAGCTGTAATTTGCACTTCAGAACTCTCCTGCAGGCTCAGATTCAGGCTGATTTGGCTGAAAATCCTGTTTGCCTTCTTCCCCTTCCCTGTCTCATTTCTCACTCTCCTTTGTCTGTCTGCGGAGCGCTACAAACACAAAATTAATATTCAAGTGAGTCACAGGGCTCAGTTACCATCGAAGTTTAGTAACTAAGACATCCAATTGCCATTTCTTTCTATTTCATTTTTATTTTAAATCATAAACTGATAAACTACAGTTGTATATATTTATGGGGTACAAAATGATGATATGGTTTGTAAATACAATGTGGAATAATTAAACCAAGCTAATCAATGAAGCTAATCAACATATATATTTGTATGTATTTATGGGGTACAAAATGATGATATGGTTTATAAATACAATGTGGAATAATTAAACCAAGCTAATAATGAAGCTAATCAACATATCTGTCACTTCAAATACTTGTCATTTTGTGGTGAGAAAATGTGAAAATTACTCTCCCTTCAATCCTATTTCAACTTCATAAACCAAAAGAGACCTGACTACTTCAACAACTGAGACATCTGGTTCAATACCTTATGATACGATCCAAAGTGATTACCCTATAGGATATGTTGATGTGAACGGAACACTTGTGAACGTGACGAAATAGATATTTTGGCTGACTTTCATTTTTGAAAATTGATTAGTCCAATCCATGAAAAAGATCAAACCACTGTGTACATGTGGATATAGTCATATTTACTATCTAACAGCCTTTGGGACAGCACAGTATAGAAGAGTTGGCTCTGTTGATCCATGTACTTTTACAGAAATTAGTGTTGCAGAATACGAGCAAGATATTAATAACATTTCCGATCTTATTTTGATTATAGACAACATGTGATTTGCAATGAATTTTCAAGGCCCAAGAGAAGTTTACTGATGCTAATTATAAGAAACATTTTGACAACCACCATCTGGAGAAATGCTTAAGTGAATATAAGCTGCTACAAATGAGTTTAATACGATAACCAGTTTATTGGGCAGGTTACAGAAATATCTCTCTACAACTATTCATCAGGGATTGAGTCATTTGCTCAAACTTTTCTAACATTTCCCCTCCCAGTTTAAAGGGAGAAAACACAATCACCAAAGATCCAGCCTAAATGAGTTATAGATTTGGGACTAATTGGTGCCCTGATTAAATCTATTCAACCATGACCATGTTGTAAAGTAGAAACCAAAATGGGGCCCTGGCAGGAAAGTCCGTAATTACTGTGACAAAGAAACAGCAATCTTAGTGCCAAATGAAAAATGAAAGTGTTTTACATTTTCCTGAGAAAGGAGATTCCATGAGATTGCCTTTTACTCATATAAATAATCTGTGAAATCGTTATTAAATATTAAATTTAATATTGGAAACGGAGCTTGTGCATCATTTATGTGTAATTGTTAGCCATTAACTAATCCACTAACTTTCAAATAATTTAATGACAGCATGGATACAATGCCAATCCACAAACAAGAGCCACCATTTCTGACATTCAGGTATGCACAATCTACTTTCTATAAAATTGGTAACACAAGAGTGTGTACCAGAGTGACTGTGGTCATCTTTCTAATGTGGCTAACTCAGAAGTACCTCTCCTTGTACAACATATTTAAGGTATTAAGCGAATTACTGCTCTAGGGTCACTTGTAAAGCGAAGTACTGTACCTTCATGTAAAGTAATGACTTCTCTTCATTCTTATTGTTTTTCACAAAAATTTCACAAGGAGGAGAAACTTAATAGTGAGATTGCATCCCAGCTATTTGGATTGTGCTGTTGTTCATGGTCTGGCCTGCTATGCATTCATTCCCTCAATCGCTATTTGGTCATGCACAGTTTGCACTGACAGAGAACACAGAACCTGAGAGACAGGGTTCCCACCCACCCACTTTTTGTGAAATTCATAGGCCAGTATTGGAAACAACTGAATACTACCAATGTAATAGATGACATATATCAGATCATAGCATATCTTGACTGGAAGGAAGGGAAAGGTGGGAGATGAAACGGAAGACTTCAAGGAGGATAAAGTCTAACACATCCTTACAATTTGAATTTGGTCTGACATGAACAGCAGAATTTTTACAGATACAAAGGAAAAATGGAACATGAGCAGTGTACGGGAACCTCATAAGCAAAGTTATGTAGATATGGAAATACACTAGGCAAAGACTGTGAAATTCAAGTAGTTGTTTATTGGAGACTGATAACTATTTGGCTAGTCAGTGCAGGGAGAGCCAAACAGGACCAACACATTTGCAAAGTAAATGAAATTTGGGTTGAACCCCTGTAACCTGTTGATCAAGAAAGATCTGGGGGCTGGGGATTTAGCTCAGCGGCAAAGCGCCTGCCTGGCAAGCGCAAGGTCGTGAGTTCGGTTCCTGGTACCAGAGAAAAACAAAAAAAAAAGTTTAAGAAAGATCTGCCTCAGTGGGGGTCCGGCGTGCATTCAGGGAGAGAAGCTGCTCAGTCCTGATGCTCACTGGCCATGTGGTGGAGGAAGTTTTCATACCTCGGTGATGCTTGGGAACTTGGACTACATTCCACACATATAAGGATTTCTGGGTTTAAAGCAGGATCATTTCCTGGTATCCCTAGCTGGCAAGAATAGGGTTCCTCACACAAAGGGATAAAGGTTATCATAGTTTGGGCTGTGTCCAGACAGAACAGACCTTGCCGGGTAAAAATGTTCAGAATTAGTAAATGGCTAGAACAAGGAAATGAAGATTAAAGCACAACTCAGTAACATTCAAAACAATAAAGTTATACAAGTAACACATAAAAATCCTCAAAAGTTTGAAATTGCTACCTACTTTTCCTATGCTTATATTCTAAATTTCTTACAACCAAAAACTTCTGCAGGATTTAACTAAGCATTATTAAGGGTCTCATATGCAGACACTGGCAAAATACTGTCAACTATAGCTTTCACTCTCAGAAGAACATGCTAGAACCTGCTGGAACATAGGATAAAACTGGTACATCCTCCTGAAATGTCAATTTTACTTTATGGAAAACCATTAAAGCTATTTCTATAATAAGACTGTTGTGAATATAATATGGATTTGAATGTAGAATTCACTTGACATCTTATGATGGAACAAGAGAAGTCAAAGAAGATTTGAGCTTTCCATTGCTACCCTTGTACTCTTGCTGCCATTAGAGGAATATTAATGGAGATATTTGAAGTGGTTCTCATTATTTAAACCTAACAAATACATGATGCTCTTTAGTTTACACTTGTAGAGGTTGAGGTTCACAGAAGTTATCAATTTATCCAAAATATTACAGCTTCCTTAATTGGAAATTTTCAACTGATATTTAAATCTCAACTTGAACAGAAATAAATGTAACATAAGATGGGGGCCAACCTTAACTTCTCAGTGTATATTATTATATATCAGCACTGACATTTCAAACTGTCATCTTATTTCACTAGTTCTGTCTAAAACAATAAAAACTTTTAAAATTCTATGTTCCAGATGTCCGAAAAGCTGAAAATGTTCAAAGCTTCTTATATAGAGCCATTTCTATGTTTAAGATTTGTCCTATATTTTGAATTGTCTTTAGAAAAGCAGACCTTAACTGTTACTATATGGATGCCAACTTTTCATGCATTAATTTCACTTTCCCAAGGAGGTTAAGGGATAAGCCCATGCACACACAACTTGCATGAGTTCACCGAATAAACGCTCAGTGAATGACTGACATACCAAGGCAAACCCTCCAAGGAGCTATAGACCACAGATGAAGCCCCATGTCTAAGAATTGCTGCAAAGAAAAACATCATCTCAACACCCAGGTGGTTTCCACCTTTGTCACTCAGAACAAGACAACACCATTCACAGGAAACATCATTAGATTTTGGCAACTGCTATCCCTGTAGTTGCTGATGCATGGCTTTGCTTGGGAATCTATATAAGATATCACTTGTCTTTAAGCGTCAATATCCACCCATAGTATCTGAAAGGTTGAGGGACACAAACAAACATTTACCAAACTCCCTTGATGCTATGATTCCAAATATGATGTAGTCTTTGCCAACTATATGTACTTCTAGGAGATATGGAAAGCAGAAGGGAGGTAGGGGCCATTGTTTTCTATGGATTTTTAAACATAAGAATATGGCTCAGCACATATGATGCTGTCTGGATTTCATAATCCCTGTTGTAGTTTCCTGATTTATGTATTGCAGTCACATTAGTATATGAGATTAAGTCAGCCTACAAGAGAGTTTCCTGATTTTAATTGTGCTAATGTTTGCAGTGTTTTATAAGCTGCTAATTTTCTGTATTAAAACCAATACCTGGAAAGGTTTCTTCTAGGGAACACGATGGAAACTATATCTGAAGTGGCACTATGAGCTGTGATTAGGAAAAAACAAATCTTAAACAACCAAACACAAGGATCTGAAAGTTGTGAAGAAAGATGAGTATACCCTCTTTGTTTTCTGGGCTTATTTTAAAGCTAAGGATGATGTGTGTTATGTTGTTTGTTTGTTTGTTTGTTTGATTTTTGTCTTTTTGAAACAGGGTCTCTCTATGCAGTTCAGGCTGGCCTTGAACTTGCAACGATCCTCCTGCCTCAGCCTCCTCAGTGCTGGGATTACAGGCGTGCACCACCATGCCTGGAAGGATGATATGTTAATACCTGCAGAGATTGCATGTGATGATTGTAAAATGGCTCAGAATTATCCTTTCTTCAAGGGTTTAGGTGACCTTAACATTGGGTAAAACCTGAGCACAATTTAGTTATACTAAGTAGTGAATCTTGTGACTAGAAGTGACAGTACATGCTAATGAGTTACTCTTTCTAGTATTGGATCCTTCCTTTTGTGACAGCCTGTGGGTTTTTTTTTCCTAGAGGTGACTATTTATAATATTGGTTCTGTTCAATTTTATCTCAAGCTAAACTCTCAACTTGGGCTATATATTTAGTATCATTCAGCATTCTTAGAAAATGATATGCAGGGCTCTACTTACAGAAACTCACATAATTGGTTTTAGTGATACCCAGGCATCAATATTTTTAAAACTTTTCCATGTAACTTTAAAATGTAACAAAGTCTCACAATAACTGACCAGGACAAAATTATAACACTACAGTTGAGATAATTCTTGTAACATTTTCATAGTAAACAGACAAAGCTCAATACAAAGCCATGTAAAATTATCTGTGACAACTGAAATGCTCATAAAAGTCAAAGAAGGGTAACAGCAATGAGGCCTGAAGTTGTCCATAATGGAATAACCTAGGAGGAATAATTTTGCTTGAATTTTGAACAATGAATAGAATTTTCTTAAATCAAAGAAGGAGAAGGGGAAATCCAAGTCAGAACTAAGCAGGAAGGACCACGTTATCTGATGTGGACAGTTGAGAGTCAACCTGGTAAGAGGGAAATATGCAGACTGGAAAGTGGTGGTGGACAGATTTGAATAAGGTAAAGTTGGGTCCCATTACAGAAGATCTCAGAAGCCTAGCAAAGGAGGCTAAGTTGGTAGCACAAGGCAAAGGGTGGCTCAGCAAGAGGAATGCCCTTGGTCTTCTGTTATGGAAGATGGTGCCATCTTTGGGGAACTAGTATTTCTGAAATAAAAATTTTAAGTGCTAAATCTGATGTTATTAAATACAGGAAGGATTAATGTATTATATCTATAAATATATTTTATATATTATTAGTGCATTATAGCATTTCATACTTGATTTCATTGTAGCATTTTCATACTTGCATATAATACACTTTGATCATATCCATCCCCCGTTAGCCTTCCTTAGTCTTTCCCCTCTAGATTCCCTCCTTCTTGTCTAATAGTCTCCCCAGAAAGGATTAGAAGAATCACAGCTTAGCAAAGACTTCTCCATTCACACTACTCCTGCCTTTAGTACAAGTAATTTATCTTATGCTTCAGAACTAGAATGTACTCCTGTACAAGCTCAGAAACTTGACCACAGTTATACATTGGTAAAAGCAAATTTTTTTGCAGTGATCCATCATGCAGTTTCAAAATGTTTTATTGTGATAACGTCTAACATAAAACTTAATATCTTAACCATTTTAAGTGTATATCTCAGTGGTACTAAATATATTCATATTTAATGATACAACCATCATCACCCATCCATCTCTAAAACTATTTTTATCTTACAAAACTGAGACCCTGTACCTATTAAAACATAACTTTCTATTCCCTCCTCCTCCTGCAGCCCTGACAACCATCATTCTATGTACCTTCTCTATGAATTTGACTACTCTAAGTATGAAATTATATACTATTTGTCTTTTAGGACCTGGCTTACTGCATCTCCCATAATGCCTTCAAGGCTCATCCACACTGTAGCGTATGTCACAATTTCCTTTCTTTTTATGGCTCACCGATAACCCTTACTTAACAATAGGACTTCTGCCATTTGCTTCTTTTTCTCTACATGCCTTAGAGGGTTTTTCTTACCTTCATTTCCTGCATTACTGCCTTTTTTGTATTTAGTTGACTGCTGTGAAACATTTCAATTTTTTTCTCATTTCCTTTTGTATATATTCTTCATTTTCTTTGTGGTTATAATGAGGCTTACCTTTAATGTAATAAAGCCATGCACTCTAATTTGGATCTACACTAGCTTCATTTCAATAACACACAAAAATCTCTCCTCTACTTCTCCGTCCACACTCCTTTAATTGTTGATGAAAATGTAACAAAATTACATTTTTATGTCTAATTAATATTTGTCTATAGAGTTGGGTGCTCCCACATTTGGTGCATACATACTTATGATCATTATCTCCTCCTTTTGAAGTTTTCCCCTAGTAAGTATGTAGTGACCTTCTTTATCTCTTTTGATCATTCTTGGTTTGAAGCTCACACTGCCTGCAAACAGAATAGCTACCCTTGCTTTTTTCTGGGTTCCTGTTGCATGGAATATTGTTTTCCATCCTTTGACTTTTAGTCTGTGAATTTCTTTCTGAGTTGCACATGTTTCTTGTATGTAGCATATAATTGTATCTTGTTTTTTGATCCATTCTGCCAGTCTGTTTCTTTTGATTGGTGAATTGAGATCATTTATATTGATGATTATAACGGATATGTATTGGCTTATAAACCACATGAGATTCCATCTAACCACAGAAAGAAGGGCTATCATAAAAAAAAATCATCCAATAACAAATGCTAGAGGGGGTAGGGGGAAAAAGGGACCCTTATTCACTGCTGGGAGTGTAGATTGGTGCAACTACTGTGGAAATCAGTGTCGAGATTCCTCAAAAAACCAGGATTAGAGGTCCCACTCCACCCAACTACTCCCCTGTTGAGTATCTCCCCAGAAGAATTAAAAATATCATATCACAGAGATATATGTGCACCCATGTTTATAGCAACACAATTTGTAGTAGCTAAATCTTGGAAACAGCCCAAATGTCCATCAACCAAGGAATGAATTTAAAAGATGTGGTATTTTTATGCAATGGAGTAGTCCTTAGCCATAAAGGTAGATAAACTTAAGACTTTTACAGGTAAATGGATGCAACTTGAGACCATACTCACAAGTGAAATAAATCAGGCACATATATGTAAACACCATATTCCCTGGTTTGAGAAACTGAAAGAGTAAATAAATTCTAGAATGTATAATAGATATTGTGAAATGGGAAGAAATTGTTCAAAAGGAAAAATGAACTAAGATGAGTGAAAGAGGAAAGGACAGTAGGGAAAGGGGAAAAATGCAACTCAATTATACTATTAGTGTATCTTAGTGCATAAACAAAGGAAGGTTTGTGCTAATATTAATTGGAGAAATGTTTATGTCCATATCTTGTACCATAAGCAACTACTTTAAAGATAACAACATGTAATGTATTAACTGTGGTTACTCTCCTATTATTTTGTTATGAAATTTTGTTTTACCTTTTCTCCATAAAATAAAATAATTACACCTTTATGCATTTTGAGTCCAAAACATGGACTAACAATTTTTAAATATATAGAAATCATATAGGAAAGAAAACGTGTAGTCACAAACCAAAGTAATAATAATATTTATTACCTTTTGTATGAATAATTGCTTTTTAATGTAGTGGCCTCTTAAATTATGTAGAAAACAAGTGGAGTTACAAGCCATTTTTACAGTAGTGCTAACTTTTACAATTTCCCATGTATATATCTTTTCTAAGGTCAATATTTCTTCAAATGGCTTTAAGTTATTGTCTAGTTTTTGCAACTTAAAAAGCATTCCCTCTAGCACTTTTTCATGGTATTGGATAATTGAACTCAGGGTTTTCAGAATTTCACAATAATATATAGGACAGATTCTGCAGGTATAATTGTTATCTTGGGTAGGAAACAGATTCCTGGTGCTTTCTACTATGCTATTTCCTCGGACTGCTCTGATCGTCCAATTTGATGTATCACTCTAAAAATGTTCCCCTCTACTCTTCACTCAAAAACTGTTGTGCACTGCACAAAACTTCATTTATCTTTCTTTTCATAGTGACAGGCAAATACCCAAGCACATACACACTTCATATCCTTCTCTAAGTAGAGATATCTTTGTGAAGAATGTTATACTTCATGTTCAAGTACCTGCTTAGTTTCTGGCATATAATAGACATGTAACAGAAAATATAGTTTTGAATTCCCATTGTTAGAAATACTGGTTTTCTTTCCATGCCCCATCTACTACTATGAACCCAGAGATCAGAAAAGGGAAAATACTTCATTGAAGAGGGAGCTAAGATGCAGTTGAAATTTTCCTCAGACTGAGTGAAGATAAAAGATCTACTCTCTATACCCGTACAATGTGAGAAAGAAAAAGAAATAGAAGAGAAATGGAAGAATGGGAACATGTGCCTTAGCTGCCCTGCTCTGGGTAGAATCCTTTCATGGACATGACTTGCTAAATGATCTATGGGATTGCAAAGCAAGCAGTTTGTGAGCGTACTGCTAGTTTGGAAATCCTGAGACAGCAGGTAAAAACAGAGGGAGAATATTTTGTAGAGAGGTCATAATAAGACACATCTGCATTACCTCTAACTTCCTGTACATAGAATAGCTTTGGGAGGTCCCGTGTGCTCCACAGAAAGACCAGAATGAAGTTTGAGAATCCACTGGCTAGCTTGCCACAGAGGGTCCCTGTGTTGGGTAAAGTACCTCAGCATCTGAGGGATACACAGAGGACTGTTCAGGGAAGAGCTGAATAAAGCCAGCACGTCAAATCTTGGAGAGTGAACAAAACCAGAAATTAAAAAGGTGGGGCCTACGAAGCAAGAAGAGACTGTCAAATGTCATGAGAAACCAGACCATAACATCTACAAGTCACAAATTTTAGCAGCAAATGCCACTGCCAAGCACGCTGCAGAGAATAAGAACTAAAATTTACTCAGAGAGCAGACCAACTCTACAAGGGAAATAGCTGACACCTTTCAATAATCACCTCCAACAGCCTGGCTGTAAGCTTCTCCAATGACCACAACTGGAGAAGGGTAAGTACAAAATCAGTACAGTACAAAGAAGGAGCTAAAATTTGAACTGAATATTACATAATATAGACAGTCATATTTTTCTAATATCAGTTATCTATGGCTATTTTCTGTTGATAGTATAAAAAAGCTACAAACTTAGTGCCTTAAACAGTAATGCAGATTTATTATTTTACAGTGCTAGATATCAGAATTCTGACAGAGATTTCACTGGGCTAAAATTAATATATCATCAGGGCTGTTTTCTCCTTCTGGAGGCTCTAGAAAATAATATAGTTGTTTACTTTCCTAGATTCCTGAGGTCATCCTATGCCCTGGCTCATGGTCTCTTCCTTCTCCAAAGCCAGCATCTCCCTGGCCATTCTTTCAGAGTCACATCTCCCACTCATGGTTTCCAGCCTGAAAATGTTCTCTATATTTAAGGTATCATTTGATTAAATCAAGCTCACATAGATAATCCAAAATAATATCCCCATTTCAAGATCTCTAACATAATTACATTTGCTATGCTTCCTTTGTGATACTAAGTTAACATGTGCATTTTCCAAGGTTAGGCTGTCAACATCCTTGGGTAGCCATTATTATACCTGCCCAGGTCACAATAATGCTACCAAAGAAACAATCACCAAACCTTAGTAGCATAAACAAGAAGTTTGATGTTCATGAATGTAGGTCAGTTAAGAGTTGTCCAAGTAGCTTCATTTGCTGATTTTGATGAATTATTCACATGAGTAACTCATGTGAGTTACTCACTGTAACTGATTGGCTGTTGGCTGGACAACTGAACCTTCTTACTCTGTCCCATGTGTCTCTCATCCTCCAGCAGATGAGCACAAGCATATTCCAAAGCAACAGCAGATGCATCATAGAACAAACACAAACACTTAAGGCCCCTTAATGCCTAAGCTCAGAATGAACGCACTACCACACACATGTCAGATGATAAAATAGATGATATAGATATAGGAAAAAGTAAAGCCGCTTCTTCAACTTGCCATTCACCTGTCATATTTTCTAACTGCCCTTCTACTACTCCCTGCTAGTGAGCCATGAAAGATGTTATAAGAAAACTGAGACCACTCCATGCTTATATATTGGTAAATTGAAGCTGTGTTTTCAGGTTCAGTGATACAATAAATTTTAGTTTAGTGCAACCGATTTAATTCCTCAGTGAACAAGATGGCTCCTATATAAGTCCATCAAAGCTAGAAAAAATGATGTAAATAAGAAGAAAATAGTCGTATCGCCTTTATTTGGCCACTTTTGTTAACGTGATCATGTTTTCTGCTTGTCTTCACAATTTTGTTGCTTCCAACCATACTTTCTCCATTTTAACCATAGCATTTCCTACACATGTAAGAATTCAAAAAAATAAAATATGCCCGGAAAATCCTGGACTTGGGAAGAAAACAAACATAAAATACAGAGAAGTAATGTGACTATTTGAGGAACTGTCAAAATCTAAACAGGTTTCAAAACTATATATTTTAAAATCATATTTTATTTTTATTTCACAGTAGAGCTATTTTGTATGAATATATTTATCCATTTATGAAAACGAAACTTTATACATTAAGGTTATATAACAAAGAAGCTTTTGTAAGTTGTATCAATTTTTTCCTAAAATATACTCATTTTGAACAATCAGGCAAAATGATTTTTTTTCTAAAAAGATCAAGGCAAGACCAAAAATAGACCCAGTATGAGTCTATTTGGATGCATATTTTGATCATTTAACTGTAATGAGGAAAACCAGGCAAACACATCACCTCTATTGATCAATTTTCCAACGCCCTTCATTATTTTGGCTGTCCATGCAGTTGATCACCTTATACATTTTTCTTATCTCCTTCCTGTTTCTGTATTTATCATGTTTCTCCACTGCATTCATTGCTGAGTACCACCTACACACTCCAGTTTGCTCCATAACATAAGTGACTGTCATCCAATCAGTGAAGGGCTGAATAGAACAAAAAGTCTGATCCTCCCCTGAGTAATAGGTGACTCCTTTGGCCTTCCTACTTGAGCTAAAACACTGACTTCTTCTAACTTCAGGCTCAACTGAAACATTAGCTCTTCCTGTATCTTGAGCTGGCTGGGTTTTGGACTGGAGCTCTATTGGCTTTGCTGGCTCTCAGGCCTTTAAAGTCAGACTAGAATTTCACTATCAGCTCTCTTGTGCCTCCAGTTTGTAAATGCGGGTCTCAGGAATTCTCAGCTTATGTAAAATCATAAGCTAATTTCTTAATAAGTAATGATAGATAGATATAGCTAGATGATAGATAATAGATAGGTAGATAGATAGGTAGATGATAGACTGATAGATCCTATTTGTTCTGTTTCTCTGGAGAACCTTACTACATCATTGTTATGGTTTGTGTTTAGATGTACCCCCAAAGCCTCATGCAGTCATGGGGCGGGCTTCTAGAGTTAATGACTGATTTATAGTCAAAAGCTGGGATTATGGATGTGAGTACTATACCCATCCTGGGGTGGGAAGCTTGCATGCAATATAAGGGAGGGAAAGGGGTTTGCTCTCTGCTGCTCCTCCCTTTTTGCTCTTGATGCTTTTGCTGTCTTCCACCGCCATGAACTGTGGCCCTCTGCCATGTGCCACTCTGCCTTGGAGTATGGACTGAACTCACCACAAACTGTGAGCTAAATGGACCTTTCTTCCTTAATTTTGAGTTTCAGGTATTATGTCTCAGCAAAGAGAGAAAATTAACCAAGATAATCATCCCATACCATGCCTTGATAACTGGATAGGTAAACTCAAATAAAGGTTTGATGAAATCATTCCACCACTCAACAATCTCCAGTTAGTTTTCATTACAAAGAAAATAAAATGCAAACTTTTCACAGCGGCCTATAGTTTCTGTAAAGTTGAATCCTTACATACCTCTCCAGGGACTTTCCCTTTATTCATTTCCAGCTGTGATATTACCATCTGTCTTATTCTTTATGAAGGCAAAGTTGGAGAGAGAGAAGAGATACACAATAGAGCTCACTACACCCTATTAGTGGTGCATCAGCCTTTGATCTCCACTTATGTGGTTTTTCACAATAAACATATTTCTTGGAATAAATAATTGGAATTGCCCATTGGAATTATACCTATCAATAATAAACATTATATAATTAATGAAGGCTTTGAGTTGATTTTAGAGATAGCTGTTCTAAAATGTGCTTACTTTTGATTAAAAAAAAAAAACGTTACTTTAGATGTAGGAAAAGAGTCTAGAATTTTGTTTTTGGTACTAGAAATCGAACTCAGGACCTTACACTTGCCAGACAGATGCTTGTGCTGCTGAGCTATACTCTGGCCCTAAAAGTAAGAAAAGTATAGACTTTAGGAAATATTTTAAACTATGATTGACTATTGCAAAGAGAATATGTACTAAAATGCCCAATCACCTCAAGCAGGAATGGGCACAGCTTGAGACCATAGAAATTGGTGCAGGTTAGGGACAAGTCACTGAGGTTCCAATAGACAAGATGGTGAGTTTACAGAGTTATGAAGAGAAGGCACAGTGATGATCACTCTGAAACATCCTTTCTCTCCCTCCCTCCACTTTTCTGGTAGGGATAGCACAGTTACAAAATTCAGCCCAACCAGGAAGCTGAATGGAAACCAAGAGTAACATTTCTCGAGAACAAACTATGTCCTTCTTGGGGGTTGTAGGATGGATTCATTCCATATGCAGTGCATGGCTGGTGGGGGAAGAACTTCAGGACTTAAACACATGATGAGGATATGGCAGGGGAGTGGTGACTTCTTCTCACAATACCCCAAGAAACTTCCACTTTTCCAGTGTGTGCTTGCTTTTGTCTTCACGGCAGATGTGAACTCTATCAAAAGTTCGTTTATGTATAATACTATGGGATGAAAACAGAAGCAATGGGAAAACCTGAGACCCTTGGGGTAAAACAACAACTGTAATAAAATATTTCAAATGTTCTATACTCAAAATAATAGTAGTCAAAACTGAAGTCCAGCATATAGTTCTGAGACTTATCATCAGGTTTGGATCGTATGGATGGAAAAAAGATATTCTTGTAAATAGGAGATGTCAAAGCTGAGAGTCAGTACAAACTTTTTAAAATGTTATGAGAAATTATTTTGCATCTCAACCTGATAAAACAGGACATAACTGTTTCATAAATATTTAAAGCACAATTTTCAAAGAAAATTTATTTTCCTTGAAGTAGGATTGTTTGTATAGCTATACAGGACACCCTTAGAAACATAGTTCACTGTATCAAAAATGTCAGTGAATTTCTTTAGACTCAAGCCTGAAAATCTCACTGACATTGGAAAGCTGCCTGTTAATTTGTCTTGTTTCTGTAAGAGATTGAAACTTTTCTTCATACATCATTCTGAAGCTTCCACATAAAGAAGTATCTAGTTGGAATACAGACCACCACATTGCCAGGGGAGAGGAGAGAGGTGGGGTTGAGCATGACCAAAATGAGCACAGGGGAATTCCTTTGTGATAGTGGAGTAGTTCTGTGTCCTTGTGTTGATGATTAAATGAGCCTGTAGAAAAAATCATATAAAACTATGCACTTACACACACAGATTTGCACAGAAATGAGTACTTGTGAAAACTAGTACAATCTGACTGATGCCTGTAGACTGTACCAATGTGAATCGTTTGGTTTTAACATACTGTAAATTACATGAAATGTTACCATTATGAGAAGCCATGTGAGGAGTACATATAACTTTAGTATACTATTTTTCGGCTTCCTCATAGTCTCCAATTATTTTACAATAAAAGCTTCGTTAAAAATAAAAATAGTATGACTTTCCTAGATTGGAGTCAGAAGTTTCTCACTCAGGATTTCCTGAGCAACAGCCAAAAAGAGATAAAACGTACTATACTTTGATTGTCTACTTACATCACAGAAAACCATGGGGAAATGCTCAGCAATCCAGATTTCAGAGGTTTGAAAATGCAGAACAGAATCTCCCTCCAAAAAAAAAGGTATCTTATTTCAAATTATGGGACCAAAATAGGAGATTTTTATAGCTATGTTTAGTCAAGTTCCCTTGAAGAAGATCCTGACACAAATATCTGAGAACACATAGTTTTACGCAGGACATGATCCCAGGAAGCATCAGGAAGAAAGTCAGAGAGAGGTAGGGAGGAGGCTAGTGAAGCAGCAAGTTACCACTCTGGAACACCTGGGGTGGTCTGGGAGCCAGCTCACTTGCATCAGAGTTATCCGTAATGAGGGAACAGGCAGCTGGGCTATTTCTCATGTCACCAGCTGAGGACTACATCAAGCTCCAGAACTCACAGCTTGCTGTCCTGGGTGACAGAGGCGGTACTCAGGGAAAGTGTCACAGGAACTTTGCAGTTGGAAACTTTGAATCCATGAGAGTGAAGAATGCCAAGGAGGATGGACAGCTCACTGGCAGTGACTTTACAAGGACTCATCAACAAATACCCAAAGGATGGTAAAATCAATAAATACATTACATCTCAGATCATGATATCCACTGTGTAAAAGGTTTCAATGACTTTTATGAGATTAAACTATATACTTGCTAAAGCACAGGGCCTGTCTTTTCTTGTTGTTTGCTTCAGAGATTATCTCATGGTCTTTCACAGTTTAGACATTCACAATGCTGTAACTAGATGTACTTTTAGTTTTCTTACTACTTTTAGGCCTACTTGTGCTTCTAGAATCTGAGAATTCATTCCTTCATGATCATAGAAAAATCTAAACCATCATTATCCAAAAAATTAACTCTCTCACATTTCCTCCTTCTAGAACTCCATTTAGCTTTAGTTCTTCTCATTCTATTCTCCATGTCTCTTAGTTATCGTCCTGTTTCTGTGTCTTTACTTCTCTGAGTACTATTATGAAGCTATTTTCTAGCGCATTAGCTCTCTCTTCAGCATTACCTCCTCTGTTATAAAACGAGCAATTAGGGTTTTTAACTGGGATGGCTCTTTCATTCTTTTAGAAATCCATTTATTTTTCAAATCTGGCTATTATTTTCACAGTAGTGTTTGATCTCTTTCTTCATGTCTAATTATTTTTCAAACACACTTATTTTATCATCCTAATCTCCTTGGACATGGAATCCTGCTGTGGTCATGCCTGATGGTTCTGGCTTATGTGGCTTGTTATCTGGTGATTTTCCTCATTTTAGATCATGAGCTCAAGTTCAATCACTGTATAAGACTTTGTGTGGTCAGGATTGAGGACACATCAAAGAGGATTTCCATATGCATCTTCCAGGAGAAATAAGAATTTCACTCATTTGTGGTCCATTTTATGTTAATTCTTTTACTAGTGGGTTCCAGGACATCTGCTTGAGGTGCAGATTCATTATTTTAAAAAATTAGGGGAGCTTTTTACCGTCTACAAACATAAGCTAAGACAGACAAGCATGTTTTGGTACTTAAAGGGTACATTTTCCTATGTACATTTAATTAAGATTATCAGTCAAAATTCAGTTTAAAGCCAGGCGTGGTGGTGCAAGCCTGTAATCCCACACTCGGGGACTGAGGCACTCAGAGGTTGAGGCAGGAGGGTTCTTGCAAGTTTGAGACCAGTCTGAGCTACAAAGTCAGCCTGAGCTCAAGGCCAGCCTGCACTGCAGAGGGAGACCTTGTCTCAAAAAGACAAAAAAAAAAAAAAAAAATTCAGTTTAAGTATCTTAATGGAATAAAGTAAACAAGTGCCTACACAGATATCACAGGTTTTATAAGTATGACTGTTAAGGAGTGCTGCCACAACTCTCTTTTACCACTAGGTTTCATGGGAATAGAAACTTAGGACACCATTCAAGTCAATCATTTTCACAAAACCTCAGAGGATCACAGCTTCAGCACAATCTTGGAGGGTGGTCCATAGGATTGCAAGAGACAACCACATACACATTCATACATGACCACAAGGGGACAAACAATGACTTCAGTTGTTCTTCCATGTCCAAATCTTTCACCATTCTCTATAATTGGCCAAATCTAGGCAGGATTGCTGTTTCCAAAGGATTCTAAGAAACATCATTCTTGGTCATCTAGCTACTAAAATATTGGGCAGAGGGTATGAACTGAAAAAGTTCCTTCATGTTGCTTAGCCTATTTTCTGTTGCTATAACAAATCACCTGTGATTGCATAATTTATAAAGAATAGAAGCTTACTTCCTTCATGGTTCTGAAGAACATGGTGCCAGCGTGTGCCCACGATCTGACCAGCATTTAGTGAAGGCCTTTTTCTTATATCATAAAAATGGCAAGATAGAGCAAGTGTACTAGCCCAGGTCTCTCTCTTCCTCTTATATAAAGACTTGAATGGTACTATGAGGTTTCTGCCCTCATGACTTCATCTAATACTAATCACCTCCTAAAGGCTATTCCTTCAAATAATATTAATATTTGATTTGGAGAATTCAGTTACAGTGTACAAATTTGGGGACTACATTTAAACCATAGCCCATGCCAACAGATCACCCAGTGAATTTAGGATAAAATAATTTAGGGGCTGGGGATTTAGCTCAGCAACACAGCGCCTGCCTGGCAAGCGCAAGGTTGTGAGTTCGATTCTTAGTACAGGAAGAAAAACAAAAACAAACAAACAACAAAAAAACAAAACAAATAAAATAATTTAAATTCCTAGGTTTTATTAAAAAGACATAGATTCAGCTCTTCCTTAATTAAAACCCTAGTAAATGGAAACATTGCCTTTTTCCATAGTTTAAATCCCAATGCTTGATAACAATAACCTAGCAACCTCCATTCCATTCACCACAAGGCGGCTATAATTGAGATTACAGTTTTAGTTCATGCTTATTTTATTTTATTTTTCTGAAAGTTTCTAAAAGTTTGTGCAGCGTTTGTTGACATTTGGTAGCAGAATGTTCTCATGACCCGGCTCACCATATTACTAGCACTACAATTATGTGTAATTTTCACTGCGAGTATCCGTTTTGAGGAACCAGAATATAAGAGAGTACCCTGTATTTGCTCTGAACAGATTTTTTTTTGTTGTTCCACTGGAGCTTGGTTTTCATTCATTTCATTTAAAGGTTTGTTTATATTAACTCTTCATGTTGGAGATGCAGGTTATATCAATTCCAAACCCATTCCACATGATGTTCTTATTCTCACAGGCAACTCTATATTCATACCACATACCAGGGTAGATAGCAGTAATCTTTACATCTTCCCCAAGGAGAAAAAGTTAGCCACTTTTCGTTATTGAGACAGTCTTTTGAGCGTCTGTAGCTTTTTTATGGGGCTTCATTTTAGCTTCTTTCGGCGTTGCAAGCTCAGGTGGGCGCGCACACACACACACACACACACACACACACACACACACACACACACACACAATCTCCTGTCTCTGTGCAGGCATCAAAACCCAGTTCCCCGCCCTCAGGACCTGGTATTCCCATGTGCCTCTACCGTATCAGCTTCTGCCTAGTGCCTGGTATTGTTTGGTCTTCGTTTCTAGTATCATGGGTTTTCTTTATTTTCTTTTGGGTTCAGCTGTGTTAAAAATGATTGCTACATTTTTTTCCCAGCATCTCTGCCTGTTTCTAGATGTGGAATTTGCCTTCCCTTATCAGCTCTGTCTCTCTTATTTCTGGAAGCTTGGAGGCACTTTCCATTTTATCTGATATCGTCAATAAAGGGCAAATGGCTACAGTCTGTGAAGTGTTCTTTATAGTGTATACTTGTAAACATAAAACTAACCCACGATGAAAAAGATAAGGATCATGAAAGCCATCCATGCTATTCAAAATATCAGAAGTAGTTTCAAAAGTGATGCCTGCTCAAGTTCCCATTTTTAGTTTAATAAAGAAAATGTACCTTTCTCCCCCGCCACTCGGTTTTTTTCCAGTACCAGGAATCGAACTCACAACCTTGAGCTTGCCAGGCAGGCGCTGTGCCGCTGAGCTAAATCCCAAGCCCCAGAAAATATACCTTTAAAATATCAATAATTTGATGAATCAGAGGAATTACGGAAATACAGCGCATTTTGAAGTCAAGGATGTATTTGACAATGTGTTTATGACTTTCATTTAGATATTTCAAGTGTGTTAACTGTAGGCTGCTGTACGTAAGTAGAGCCTATTAAAGAGTACTTGTCTGATTTCAACTGGAAAGGAGTGGGCAGGCAGACTTTCAGCATTTACATTAATGATTGAATGCAGGCAGAAAATTTAACAAAAATAATAATGCTAGCAGATAATTAAAAAGCAATATGAGGACACAATTTCTAAATCAAGTTGAGTTCCTGAAATGTTCAACACAAGATATACAAGAAAATTCTAGGAATGGAGGAGAGTGTAGGATATCCTTTGTGTAGCTGATTTAAATGTTCCCCATACCAATATTCTGCAAAAACATTTTGACAAAATATAGCTTCCGTTATTTATTGAGGTAGAATTTATATGCACTTGAAACACATCCGGGACTGAAAATGTTCGATAAATGTGTACATCCAGGTGACAGCATCCAAACATGGGGTAGACTCTCTGGTGATCTCAGTGATGCCCTGTCTCAGTCAGTCTTCTCTCACAACCGGAGAAAAACCATGCCCTGATTTCTGTCATGAAAGTTTAGTTTTGCCTCACTTAGAACGTCATATAAGTGGACCAATATAATTTGTACATTTTTTTAAAAAACTCATCCATATTTTGCGTGTATCTGTCACAAGCGATTTCTTTGGCTTTGTTGTGCTTTATATGTGTCATTTTGTTTGCTGAAAAGTACGTAGACAATTCACAAATATACTGCAATATGTTCCCATTCATATATTAAAAATATAAAAAGGAAACTCCAAGATTGGAAGTGAGAATATTTTAGCAAAATTGTGGTATTTTTAAAACATTGGAATTAATGAAGGTAGAAGAAATTTTCTTTGGGGAATGTTTTGGTGTTTTCTCTCCTTCCTCCCACATTGAGTAAAACAAGAGGAATGCTTCCCCAGCTGACATCTACCCGGGCCCAGAAAGCATAAACGAAAGCATCACAATAGTATCAGTGGATTGAAGATGTTATTCTCCCTTAGCTCCATGCCTTATGGGACAGAGTTCCCAAACTAAATCAAGCCAGCTGAATGAGGGGGAGGAAATGGAGCAAATTAAGAAAGAGGAAACCCAAAGCATCACAAGCCATATCCCTATCTCCTCGTAGCCCACTCCCCAGTTTCTAAACCTACAGTAGGGCAAATATGAAAGGAGAAAAGTTACACAAGAAGCATAAATTATCAAATAGATATTTAGTAATATCAATTACTAAACTGAGATCATTCTTATAATTGGATGGCTTCTAATACATGAGAGCAACTGGAAACATTATGAGACCTTCTCTGAGATCATCTTCCACAGGAAGAATTCCACTGAGAAAAGAACAAGTTGGTTTTGTATTTGTATCTCATTGAGCTCTGTGAATATTCCATGAAAGAGTTATAACCTGTTCTTAAAATGTCTAATAATAGGAATCATGCCAATATTTTTAGCCTTGTGCTGATGTTCTGAATGAACCATATAAACCTGAGGCTACAGCTAATGTGAAAAGAGGAGTTCAGTACATCACTGGAAGGCCAACTCAATTGGTTAGGATAGGCTCACACTTTTGGATATATGAACCATAGATATTTGTCCATTTGAAGATGGCTGAGCCTTTTGCCTAGCAAAGGTTCTGCTGGAATCTTACCTACATTTTTATCCTAGACTGAAGTGTTCATCCAAAAAAGGAAATATAATATTTACATTTTTTAAACAAGACAGGTTTAAGGAAATGTGATTCCAAACTGCAAAATTTGGAGCGCAAACTTTCAAAGTGACTTTTTGGTCCATTTGTTTTTGCTGGTGACCATACAGCCAATTGAGTTGTACTCTAAATATTATTTGAATGCCTTGAGCACCAAAACTAGGTTGATGTAAGCCAAAGAATTCTTGGTTCTTTTCTAAGTCCAGCTTCTTGGACAAATGGTGACCACATTGATTGCTATGGTTCACCTACTTGATGTATTTCAGTTCTTCCTTCGGAAACTAGGATTCTCAGGTAGTTCTTGGGTGGATATAGTAATTTCATTGCTCCTTATTCACTTCTACCTATTGGTGTTGAAGTAATTTCCACAGTTTTCTCCAAGTGAATTTTTCTAACAGTCACGTAAAAACAGTCCAAATTGGACTCATTTTGAGAGCAAAATGAAATGCTATGAATAATTACACTAAAACAGTAGATATAGACTGACTGTCTGAGGCAAAGTGTAATGGATGATTATGCTACCTATAAAACATGTATATAAAACAAAAAAGACTAAAAATGTGCCTGGATCAATTAAAACTTTAGTTCAACCTTATTACACCTCACTAAGCCAATAACAGAATTATTTGCATGAACTGACTTCTGTGATATATAGAAGGGCCCTCTCAACAAAGCCATGAGACCAAACATTTAAGTGCTTTTGACTACTTGGAAACAAAATTAACCCAAAGTAACATACTTGTTTGGGTTAAAAATATGCCATATATGTCTTTGAACACAGAAAGTTCACTACTAGGAATTTTGCCAAATGTAATAGCTATGGACATGTGCAAATGTTTTTAAACGGATCATCCAGTAGTACTTCAAGAAAGGGAAACAAACTCTAATTTTTCAAAATAATGAATCAGATTATATACATTGTTATTGCTTTTATATTATATCTATATAACAAAATTCTATATGACCATTAAATGTAATACAATGAGGAAGTGTTAATAGCATGGAAATAATTTCTCACCCACTGTTAAAAGCCAGGCCACCTCAAGAGGAACTGCCCTAAGAGGCCCCATGGGCCATGCCCTGGATGCAAAGGAGACCACTGGAGATCGGTCG
>NW_004955519.1:3987859-4041365 GCF_000276665.1 Chinchilla lanigera
CTCTTTTGTCTGTAACTCACTATTATTTGTCTATTTGTTTTCCTGAGAAACTATTTTGTAGACAATAATATGTAAAACGATAACCATTGATAATTTCCTACCACTGCGTCTGCAATTTGCTAAGTCCCCCCTATTATTATGTTATCCTTCTTTTATTCTTTAAAATAAAAAAAATAATAATTTCTCACCATATTGTAAATATTTCTGAAGCAAGTTATGATATACTATGTTTGGATCCTGTTCCTATTTATCATTATTTCTGAACTATTTATTTAGGTACATTTATTTCTAGTTAACATACACTTGTGTCTCCTCTAGGTGAAAACATGAGGGGGATAATTAATAAAATTAATGAAATATCAATAAGAGAATAGAGTCGTGGCTGATTTAACATCTTTTCCTTTGCCTTGCTCATATTTTGTGAGAATATTTTCATAAAGATGCATTACAAATAATTATTTTACATTATGAACAGTGAATGACAAAAGCAGACCCATGCACAATGTTCTACGATCTGATCATAGAGAGTAGACAAAGTCTCCTTCAGTCTTTATAATAACAGTTATTCCTAAACTTGGCATCATCCCCAAAAACATCAGCTCAAAGCCTGATGCAACTGAATAAAGTGTCTGCATGCTTGTTCTGACCCGCAAGCTATTTCCTAAGGTCAAGGAGCTGACATGTGTCATCCTAAATGACCAAATCATAAAACAGTTCATAAAGTGCTGACCACTGAAGAATTTAAATCTTCTTTATGTTTCAGGAATGCAGTCCCCCAAGGTTCACTCTGAAGACCTCCCTATAATGAAGGGGATTCAGACAGAGAAAAGGACATAAGCAATTAATGGTATCCTTTCAATGAGAATGTTAAATGATGCTAGATACACAATTTCTTCCATAGTTTAATTACACTTGCAAATTGCTTTTAAGAAATAAAGAGGTAAGTCTTTAGCCACTGGAGTGATTTCACCATATTATACAGACTATTGAAAAACTGAATTATCATATCATTTAATTCTGAAATAGGCTGCACAATTGTTGGAAGATATGAAATGTAAAACAAAATGCCCTATTCAGGTGAACTAAAATATCCCTTAAGGAGGAATGTTCATGACTAAGGAAGCTGATGACAGTGTTTTGTTCATGGATGACCATCATCCTTTGTAGGCAAGGATGAGTTCATTTCATACTGAATTTAGTCTGTATTTCTCTTCTCCAACATCTCACTCCCTACTCTACCATTGCCTTTTTATAAGAGAGGGAAAATTGGGTAGGTCAATATAGGACACTGAAGCAAACTTGGCATGTATGTAAGTGTGGGTTCAAATCAGAGCATTTTTCTCCCTTAAGATGTGACTTATATTTGAAATAAATTTTAATCTACAAACAGATGATTTACTCACCATTTACCAAACATGCTTCTAGTGTGGAAGGCAAGCACCATACATTAATAGTCTCCCCAATTCCTAGGAACCCTAGAAAAATAAACAGGAAAAACCAACCTCTGGCATCAGTTCTTCCTCTTTGCTTAGGTTTCAGATGGGAAGACACATCCAGTAGTTGGGACGAATGTGCTGGCTTCACTACAGGGAAATATCTACTCTTGGAAGGCCAATATCCAAGTTTGCACAGGATTGTCCTCATTTTAGAAGTAGGAGTTAAACTTCTTGTGCAAGTCATCAGTTCTAGGCAAACCAAGGCATTGGTCACCACTCTAGCTATCCCTTGATGTGAGATAACTTCGTATCCACATCTTATCACTTTAGGTAGATGACTAAAGATTTCTGGCCCTCAGCTTTCAAGTGGGTGAAAAATAACACCTATCTAATAAGCTTGTAGTTAGAACTTGATGAATTCTTATGTGTGAATCTATTATAACACATCTGTCCTTATTAGTGAACATCAAATGAACACCATCGTTATTAGAAGACCTATAGAAGTGAGATTTCAACCAAGAGTCAAAATATGAGCAAAGAGTTAATCAGGAGAAGGAAGATGTATGGAGGATAAACCAGAGAAGGACAGCCTATGGAGAATTAGATCGAAATAAAGCAAAATATTTACTTAAAAGTAAAATGTATAAATAATGGAGGGAGGAGGGATGGTAGGGGAAAGGGGAGTAAAACTGCTCACTAGCCACATACATTTGTACATGCATTTCTGTATGTATCAGTTCTCCAAAATGAATGTATTTATTATGTATTGCAAACATATAGTAATAATCAAATATGCATATATATACCAAAGAATTATTGTTTTCTGTTATATAATTGCTTTTTAACATCTGTCTTAAAATGCAGCTTCTATTACTCATACTTTTCTAAGATGTATTAAAAACTGCAACATAATCTTTAATAAAACATTGAACTGGCAAGCAACCAGGTTTTATTTATTGAAATAAAAGAGAACAAGCACTGCTGACCATTCAGAGGGAATCCTTGTTTACAGGTTGCCTCTTTCTTTTGAGGAAAATAAAATCAAAAGCTGTCAATCACCATTTTCTCTTGTAAAATCAAAGGGAAAGTTAGTCGAGCGTTATATCATAGTAAATAAAACTATAGTAGCTTCAAATCAGCTGAAATGTCAACTATAAGTTCCTTAAATTACATGTAAATGTACACATGAACTCTTGTGTCATTATGAAATCACAATGCCTTTACCAATATAAAATGCATTTATACCACTAAAAACTGATGCAAAATATTCATTTGAGTTTGGGACAACGTTTGTATAATGTAAACATACACACATGTGTGAAAAGAGAAAATACAGTACAATAAACTTGCATGTACCCACCCCCCATGTTCAATAAAGCATCAATAGTTTGTCATTTTGTTTCATTTATTCACATAGTACATGCACACACAAGCACACTTTTTGTTTTTGTTGGAATTTCTTTAAATTGTACATACTGTGTCATTTCATTCCACTTCAAATTATATCTATATCAGCATATAAAAGGACATTATTTGTAACCTAACCAACAAACCGTTAGCCTACTTAATAAAATTAACAAATTTAATGCTATCTCTAAATTAGTATGAACATAAATTTCTCCATTAGTCTTCAAATGTCATTTCTTACCTAATTTGTTAATTGGGATTTATATAGTCTGTTCATTATATATGATTAGGAATCTTAAATTTCTATAATCTTACTAGTGAGTTTTCTCTTTTAACGTCAATTCTATTGCTATGAATTTGTTGAATATACTCAGTTCTTTGTAGTGAGGAATACAGCGTGGTTTGGCTTCTGATAATTACTTCCTAATAGTATCATTTAATTCATTCCTCTCTTCCCATAAACTATTCATTTTCTGTAACTCCATTCATAGACCTTGAGGATTCATTCAATTCAGGTTCAATTGTATCTCAGATGATACTTCCAACTGTCCCATTATTCTATTTTTACTGATGTGAGAATAACCATTGGGTTCATAGACTGTCAGCCCAATCTTTCTATTATGAAGTTAATCAACCCTTAATTGTTTGGTATTTATTAATGGTTTTTAGCTACATTTATTATTTCTATAAGGGCTCCACAATTAGTGATTTTCTAACTGTTCTGCATTTGTCAGCTGGAACGTTTCTTTGAAAAAGAACTTCACTTGATGAAACATTATTTACCCTTACATACCATTCATACAGGAAAGGAAGATTCTTGATTCTACCACTTTATCAATTTTAGCTTAGTTTGTTGGTGCAACTTCCAGATATAATTTTTAAACTCTCATTGTGAACTCACATATTTTAATGAACTACCATCATATTTTTTTCTGATGCTTGAACGGTCTCATCTTGGTCCAGTGTTCTTTGCAGCAGTCAAAGTAGTTTTCCATTTCATCTTCTGCCTCCTGTATGAACACAGTTTTAGCTTCATCTCTCCCATGCTCCAGACATACAGTCTGTCCATTTCTCCAATCCATCATTTCTTTTTATCAAGGTACTATGCTTTTGCAACACAGTCTGGGCTCCAAAAGGGCTTGTTCCTTATGAGCTATCATTAATTCGAGAGCATTTCCATTAAAAAATCGGGGGCAACTTTTTATGAAGAAAAGGTAATATGTTCATATTGTATATTCTTATACACATTTAAGATTACAAGGTCTTGAGCCAGGGTATAGATTAGTGGCACAGCACCTGCCTGGCAAGCACAGGTCCTGAATTATTTTCCCGAAAAAAAAAATATAAAAAATTTTTACTTCTTTGATTTTATGGTTGTATCTCTTTATTTCACTCTGAAAAACATCTTAATTTTTATTGAGGAAAGCTAAATTATTTGCGTCATCTAAAATTTACTAATTGCAAAGCATTAATACTAATGTAATCACTAACAATAACTTCACTAAATATGATTTAAGATTGCTTTGTGGCTCTTTTTGTCTTTAGAATAAATCTCACTAGAGAAATACCATTGATATATTATGTTTTAAAATTGCTGTGGCTATGCTTTTTCTGAATAATTATTCTACTATTTTGATATATGGTTTGATAAATAGGTTTGTTTCAATTTATTTTCAATTAATTTTTAATTATATGAAACACATAGTTCAAAATGAACTATATAACAATTTACATTATCAGAAATCTTCTTGAACCTCTACCTTAACCCTATCTTTTATGTCTATTAATAACTATTTAAAAATATTTTAGTCTGTTTTTCTATTTTTTAAGTATACGTAAAGGTGGATAAATATATTCATACTCTCACCTTTGTTACATAGAAGTAAGGGCATTATAACCTTCCTCTACATGTTCCTCTTTTTACTTAGCGGTATAGCTCAGAAATTATTTCATTCCAGTATGTAGAACTTGTTTATATCCCTTTATAATGTTGGATGGAACTTCAATGCATACTTTATTTAACTCATTTTCAGATGACAGGGATTTGAGTTGTTTCTGGTCTTTTGCTCTAAAATGATGCTCAGTGATTAACCATGTGCACATTTTTTGTAGGGAACCATTTAAATGGCTACATTAATCCTCTCCAAATATCACCTAAAACATTACATAAATGACTTAATTAATAAGCAGTCTATAGAGTTAATTGCAAAATCATGATAATGTTTGTGATCCATAATCAAAAATCATAAATGTTAATTTCACAACTACACAAACATATGCCTGTACACACCCTATGCTAGTGAGTGAGAACACAGACTTGTAATGGGAGTGAGTATAAGTGGTCCATGGATGTTTCATCCAGCCTTCATAAAGTGGAAGAGTGGTAGCATCATCTGCCCTAATAGATCATATCCAACCATGAGATTCATAATCATACTCTTTGGATCACCCTATAGGGCCAGCATATGACTGCTGCATAGTAATTTTCCATGTAACAGCAGAGGGAAACCCAGAGTGCATCATCGGTCATCAAAATAATGTAGTATCTTTGAAAATTGAGGAAGAAGATGTTCAGAGTCCAAGCTCTTGTGTACATCAAGGAAAGAATTGCAAATGTACCTCCAGTAGTGAAAGAAAACGTGCTACATTTATTGAAGATAACAGGAAAATATACTCAGGGCATGTCTGTGCCAACAGAACAAGAATGTGGCATGAACCGAAAAGTGGTGTCGGGACAACAGGAAAATAAAAAGCACACAGATAAATCAGACTTTCAGATTTTAAAAGATTTGCACCCCAGCCCAGGTGCCTGTCAGAGAGGCTCTGGATAAGACGGACGGTAATGACTGACAGGGTGCCAAGTCATCTCGGGGCTCTCCACACACACCTGTCCCAGGATCCGCTCTGACAAAATTACACACATGAGATCCAGTCCATATGTATGAACGTTTAACAGAGCTCAAGTGGGGAAAAGGTTACTGAAGGTCAGGCCAGGAGAACTAACTTGCATGTGCCCTGGTCTAGAGCTATAGAGATTTTCTGGACTTTCGCTATTTTATTTCTGCTTCTCCTAAAACAATGGCAGCAGGAATGACCCCAGGGTATTGACCAAAATCACGTGACCAAAGTCTCCCAGCCTCAGTTATGCTACCTGTACTAGTATGATTTTGAGTTCATGAATCTGGATCAAATCTTGGCACTATTGTAATAGACACCTGAGATAGGTAAAAATATTATAAGCAGTCAGATAGGGCTGGGCCATCAAGGGAGCCAGGGCAGAGATGAAAACTCATTACAACTGCAGCCAGAGGCACATCTGTCGGAGGTCAGGCCTCAAGATAAAGACAGAATGACTAGGCCCGGGATAAGTGGTAACACCTGGTCCAGTGAAGTCTAGCTAGACACCAATCACTGCGGCGGGTGATCAAGACCCTGGGACTCATCCTTTCCTGAATATTTCTTTGTTCTTTCCATGTACGCTTGCTACATGACTTGCTTCCCCATTGCATCAATATTACCTAAGCAACTATCCTCATAATCTGACTTCTTGATCATAGCTGTAACCCACATTTTTCCCATGTGGTTGTGCTGTATATAACTTCCCCTGAGAAGTTGGGTCCTGGGCAATGCACTCTGAGACTCTCCTGCCTCTCCAGAGTTGTACATTTCCCCCACAATAAATATTTCCTGCTCTTAACCTCCATTGTTCCTTAGAATTCATTCTTTGATTTTGGGAAGACAAACTAGATGTATCAGATAGCTAGAAGGCTGGGAGTTATATTTCTCTTATATCATATTTGGAGATCTGATATCATTTCCTATATCACTACCACCGAGAAGTTCTTAAACCTTGAGTAGTAGAGAATGTGAAAACCGAAGATTTCCTTAGAAGGGTGCGACCCTCAGAGCTGACTCTTTATGATTAACATTACCACTGGAACCCTTTGTAATTAAAACTTTAGTTTTATAAAATGGAAGGATACCAGGAGATGGAGGGAGAGGAGAGGGAGGGATTTTTAAAAATTTAAGATGTGATACATACATGTACCTACTCCCCATAACAGATGTAATCAGTATATACTACAAAATGGGCTAACAAAAATTTTAATTTTAATTTTAAAAAATTAAAACTTTAGTATGTTGCCAGGTTTGCTGGAATACGTGAACTTCCCTTAGTTATATTCAGAAAGCATATATAACAAACACACAATAGGGGAAGAGAAATACAGTCCTTACTATTTGCAGATGTAGCAGCTCATAGAAAAGCTGATTGAAAGCTTATCTGATTGAAGATGGACATGGATGGAAGAGCTCTGAGAATCCTAATGCCCATGCATAATCTGTGAACTTCATCCTGCATGTCTTGGGGTAGGCAGTATAAGATTTGTATTCCCCAGTGGGAAATCACACTTATCCACAGTTTCGCAAAGGTTCACAACATCTCAGCAAAAACAAAAAATCACAGATATAACAGTAGCATTTTGCTACAATGCATAAATCTATCTACTACCTAGAGAATGAGTAATTTTGATAGCTAGGTACAGAAGTTACTGGAAGACAAATAATCAAGAATCTAGGCTCAGCTATTAGAGAAGACAAATGATCAAAAATCTAAGTTCATATGTTAGAGAAGAATGACTTCGTATGACAAAAAAATTGATTTGGCACTCTGTATATATTTGGGGAGCATATTTTAATTGTTTTGTGGGGGTTGGGTTTTTTGTTTTGATTTGCTTGTCAGTTGGATCTGGTTGCCCCATCTCAGCACCCAGTTGCCAGGCAACAAAGCTTCCACTGGACCATGAAAGACCCAGCTTAATAAATCTTTCAGCTAAAAACTCTTTCTTTGGAAATTACTCTCCCCAAAATTTCCCAGGTATATAACCTGTAAGTTAGAAGATTTTAGGTCCACAGTTTTATTGTCTAAAATACAAATTCCAATTGAACTCTTACACAGTATCTTGGTTAACATTTCACTCAATTTAAAAAGAACTCAATTCAGATATTCATTTGAAAGGTAGATAGACTAGGGTTCCCAGATAGTTTTGTTGATTCAGGTTCTAGTGAGAGAGAAGATTTCAGTAGTAATCCAGGATTAAAGCCAACATGTGTATTCATTAAGATAAAGCTATGGTTAAGACAAAGATAGCCAAGTTTGAATCCCAGTTGTACTACTTACCAGCTTTGGATCCTAAGCAAGAATTTTTTGCATTAATTCATTTTATTGGTACATTTTAGATATATATAATGACCATATTCATCATAAATTATCTGTACCCATTCATGACATATCTTGATTCTTTTTTCCTATTCCCCCTTTCCTTCAACCTCTCTCTCTCATCCTTATTTACAATAGCTTTATTTCCATTTTTCTTTCTTTTCTCATTTTGTCTTTTCCCTTCCTTCCTTTCCCCTCATCTCTTTTTAGTTCCCCTTCCCATTTGAATATTTTCTTCCTGTTTCACAATATCTATTATACATTTTGGTCCTTATTTACAGTTTTGGTGTCTCACACCAGAGAAACAAAGTGATATTTACACACGTGTGCCTGATTTCTTTTGGTCTCAAGGTGCATTGATTTACCTAGAAATGTCTCAAGTTTATCTTTCTTTATGGCTAAGTAGTACTCCATTATATGCAAAAAACACATCTTCATCCATTCATCAGTTGATGGGCATTTAGGCTGTTTCCAGGATTATTTATTACAAGTTATTATTACAAGTTATTATTTAAATAAATAATTACAAGTTATTTTTTCCAAGATTTAGTTATTAGTGAGGATCAGTGGAACAGATTAAAAGATGCAGGAACAACTCAAAACACCCTCCTCCACCTTATCTTTGACTAAAGGTCCAAATACCTTTATTAAAAGAAAGATAGCCTCTTTACTAAATGGTGCTGGTAAATGGTTTTCCACATGCCAAAGACTAAGACTGGACACATGTCTTACCATATACTAAACAAAAGTCAAAATCAAAGATCTAAATATTAAATCAGAAACACTAAATCTGCTGGAAGATACAATACGTAGAACTTTTGAAGGTATAGATTTAGGCAAAGACTTTATGAACATAATACTGATCAAACAGGAAGTATTACAAAGAGTCAACAACTGGGATCTCATTTTATTAAAAAGCTTTTGCACAGCAAAAGAAATCACCAACAGAGTGAAGAGACAACCCACAGAGTAGAAAAAAATTTTGCCAGCTGTTCCTCAGACAAAGGACTAATATCTAGAATATATAAAGAATTCAAAAAACTCAGATCCCCCAAATTTAAGGACACAATCCAAACATGGGCATCTGAAAAGAATATGCACTTCACGGATGAACAAGAAATGGCAAATAAATATATGCAAAAAAATGTTCAACATCACTTATTATTCAAGAGATGCAAGTTAAAATAATGCTGAGATTCCATCTCATTCGAGAAAAAATGGCTATTATCAAGAAATCAATCAACAACAATGTTGATGAGGCTGTGGGGGAAAAGGAACCCTTCGTTATTGTTGCTGGAAATGCAGAATGGTGCGACCACTGTGGAAACCAGTGTGGAGATTCCTCAAGAAAAGTAAAACCAGAGGTCTCATTTGACCCAGCTATTCTCCTTGGTGTCTTCCCAAAAGAATCAAAAGCATGATACCACAGAGATATATGCACACCCATATTTATAGCAGCACAGTTAAGCAAGACTTTTGAATAAGTCTCAAATTCCTCATCTGTAAAACTACAAAATATATTCACATAGAATATGCTCCCTAAAAAGTTTGTTGAAAGTATTAGATAGAAAAAAAATGCATATAAAGTACTTAGCAGGACATCCAGTATAGAAAAATAATAAGCAAATGCTCAGAGGTATAATTCTTTCACTCCGGGTACCCTATTCTCTTCCTTATTCTGGCCCACTGGTTCCAGCTATGAGCCTCCTCTTCTGAACTTCTATATTCAGGTCATTGCACATCTGCCTTTTCCCAATGGTTGATCAACTGTTTAGTGCAGGGGAAAGAGCAAACAGCTTGAAATCACAAGACCTGATTTCAATCTCAACTTCACCTCTTATTTATTTTATGACTTTGAAGATGGATGATGCTAGATACGTGCAGATGTGGCATTCAGGGCTAGAGACTGTGAATGGACTAAATAAATCATTGTGTATGTGAGAGGGAACCTGCACAATAACCATCAGTGTGGACAAGAGCTGGCCTCCGCTGAGATCACATCAATTCAGCAGTGACCTGGAGTATCTCTGAGTTAATGGAAGCTGTTGCACAAGCAACTGGGTTCATATCTGTTATGGTTTGAAGATCTCTTCCAAATTCTGGTGTTACCAATGTCATACTGTTAAGTAGTGGGGCATTTAGCAGACTATTAGGCCATGACCAGGAGGAAGGCCTCATTAATGGGATTAAGATCTTTATATAAAAAAGGCTTCATGTATCATTTGACTAGCATGAACTTGCCTTTCTGCCTTATTAGGACACAGCAGGAAAGCTCTCACCAGATCAGATGCCAGTGCCTTGATCCTGGGCTTCCCAGCCTTCAGAACTGAGAGACACTGAGCCTCTTGTTCTTTTGTAAATTTACTCAGTCTGTGGTATCCTGTTATAGCAACATAAAAAAGACCCTTGGTAGTAAGGCAACCATCTCCTCACACATCATTCTCCTTATTTTTCCAAAAGTATTTTCTCAGCTCATTGGAAGAAGAATTAGTTCCTATTTACTTTCAGGGCAAGACACTGTAATAATCACATTAGAACACAGACTTACTGGCTCTACCATCAAATTATACCATTTCTTAGGTAAGTTGTCTAGATCTGAATTTCCTTGCCTTTAAAATATATGTCCTCACATTGTTACTTCCCTCAGTTGTTACCTCCACGTATCCTTATATTTTCACTTACTTAATTAAGAACCTTGTACAGGGGCTTGGGTATAGCTCAGCAGCACAGCGCCTGCATGGCAAGCACAAGGTCCTGAGTTTGACTGCTAGTACAAAAAAAAACCTTATACAATTAATGACTTTTTACATGAGGACCAATTATGGTAACAAGTGAAAGTACTTGTACTGCTTCTAAAGATTCTGCAAGCCTTAGATATTTCATTCAGTAATCCCTAATTGACCTGTCTCTCTCTGCTCTACATGCAGCACACAGCTGCGAAACTCTTCCTTTTCCTCAGCAAGCATCTGCACCGACCATAGTCCTGCTCATCCACCCTGACTCCATAGTAACACCACAGGAAGTCTTGGTTTACCTCCGGGGCATCAGGATCCTCCAAAATTGGATCCCATTCTTACTACCAAACCTGGTGACTCTGAGGTAGCACATTGACAGGGACATGTAGAAACACCAATATAATTTTACTGTTCATTTTAGCTTAGTCAGTTACTACCTAGTGGAGTGAAAAGAGCACATATATAGAGATGAATAGGTTACATTCAAGTCTCATTTGCATCTGGTCCCAGTGACCCCATCTTAGCTATTTTTCCCCATCGCTGAGACACAGTGCCTGACACCTACACCTTAAAGGAGGAGAGGCTTATTTTGGCTCAGTTTTTAGAGGATTCAGTCCATAGTCAGATGGCTGCCAGGCAGAAAGGCCACATTGGAAGGACCGGGGTGAAGGACAGGTGCTCATCCATGGCAGCTGGGAAGCAGAGAGAGGAAGGAAGAGGAGGAGCCGTGAATAAGAATACACTATTCCAAGTTATGCTCCCAGTGACTTGCCTTCTTCAGGCCTCACCTCGGTTAGTTCACACTCAGCTACTGAACTCATCAATGGAGAACACAGTAATGCATATAGCAGCCCTGTGATCCAGTCACCTTCCACACACATGAGAGCTTGCGGGGATATTTTAGCTCTAAACCATAACAAACCCCACCTGCTTGTATTAACACACTAGTATAATCTCCCTTTAAATTTAGGTGCAATAGTGACTTATTTCTAACAAGCAGAATGCAGCAAAATTGGTAGGATGTCACATATTATTATTAGATTATAATAAATTGTGGTTTCTATTTCTTTGACTGTGTTGCCTTCTCAGCTTGCTTTTTCAATGAAGCAAGGTGTTACACTAGAGAGTCTCACGTGTTAAAGAACTAAGGGCAGGAACCACTCAGAAGTCTGCCAAGAATGAAGATTTTCACATCAACATCTACTAAGGAACTGCATCTTGCCAAAAGTTTGAGATTGAATGGTATCCTTCCTTAGTTGAGATTTAAGATGATTACAACCCAGCTAATGCCTTAAGTGTAGGTTGTGAGAGATGCTGAAGGAAAGGATCCTGTTAAGCTGCAGATGTATTCCTGAGCCACAGAAACTTAGAGATAGTTAAGTGTGTATTGTTTTAGGTCACTTTCGGGTAAATTGTTCATCATGCAGCAAGCGGTAATTAATAAAGCTAAGATGATCCATTCTCCAAACTTTACTCTCCCTATCAGTAAGTTGAGTTCAAAAATGTCATCCTTTAAGGTGGTTTTGAAGATTCGTGATATAATGAAAATGCCACATTGTTATGGTTTGTGTCTGTGTGTCCCCCAAAGCCTCATGTGGTCACCAGGCAGGCTTTTAGAGTTTGACTGATTATGGGTGTGAGAGTTACACCCGCCCTGGGGTGGATAGTTTGCATATGTAAGGGAGAGGAAGAGGCTGCTTGGGGCCATTCCTCCCTTGTGTGCTTGCTGCTTTTGCTGTGTTCTGCCACCATGAGCTGTAGCCCTCTGCCATGTGCCACTCTGCCTTGTAATCTGCCAAGTACAGACTGAAACCTCCACAAACTGTAAGTGAAATAAGCCTTTCCTTCCTTAATTTTGGGCATCAGGTATTTTGTCCCAACAATGAGAGGAAAGTAAGCAAGATACACATACACATCAGCCTCTCTATATATGCTAATTTATTCCTTCAGCCGATAGACCCTAAAGTTTAGTTGAAATTCAATGAATTGAGGGCATGGCTGTTTTGATTAGGGAAGAAAGAGGTAGAAGAAAAGAATTCTGAATCAGAGCATTCTGGGAAATGGGAAAAGTCTAACTCCTGTTGTTCCCAAAATAGAATTTAAGACAACAGACAGACTCACCAAGTCAGGAAAGAGAACCTAGGAAGAGTGCAAAAGATATTTGACAAGAGGGCACCAACAAGCTATTCTAACAGAAAAAGTTTTTCTGTAAATAACCTCAAACTAGGAATAAGGGAGAATTCTATGTTTCCACTTTCTTTCTCATCCACAAATTTCCCAGTTGTAAGAATTATACCATACTTTATGCACACTTATATTCAAGAAATTTCTGTGGTTGATTTTACCACATAACCATCAATTACAATGTTTTATGCTGTAACAAGCACTCTGAGTTCCAAATAGCCAACTAATATCTTTTACTTTTTAAAAGTAAGAGCCACCCTTATGACTCAAAGTTGGGGACTGGATAACTCAGTGAGAAAAGAGGCTTCGAAAATATCAAAATGGAAACACAAAGTAGAAATGGAAAATAGTTAAGTAGCTGGAGAGTGAACTCACATTTGAGGAAAAGCCTAAATTACCATGGAGCACAGGAAATCTGAGAGAAGAGGAAAATGTAGCCAAGAAAGAGAAGAGAGTGGAGGAATAACAGGTTAAGGAGAAGGCAGAGGAGAGAAAAATTATGCAGAGTGAGCAGTTTTCATAAAGAAAATCAGAGCGAGACCTTCTTGTTTTAGAAGAAGTTTCATGTTTTAGAACAATTTCCTCTCTCCCAAAGGACAGGTACATGAGTCAGGTTAAAAAATATATATATAGTCTGTGGAAACCTAAGCTTCAGCCAATATCTGTGCAGAGTGGAGGCCAGAACTTGATTCAGCAGCCATAAAAGTGAGAAGGTATAGGTCCTCCCACATCATCTTCACACCATTGTTGTCCCATGGAAAGAAAATCAACCTTGCTTAAAGCCAGCTCTTGGTCATCACAGAACGTAATAACTTTCCAGCAGACCCCAGTTCCCTCAGGAGAGCTGTTCTGAGGGTTGAGGTCAGTACCAAGGGTAAACATATTTCTTTTGAGTGTTAGAAGCTTCTAATTTTTATGCTTCAGCTATTCCCTGTAACTCACTTTCTCATGTTTTCATCTTTATCATGTAAAATGGAAAGAAATAAATTTGGACACCTTCCACCATTTCTTTTGCTCACCCTTACTGAAGTCCTCTCTGAAGGTTTTGATAAATTAAAAATGATGCAGAAGTAAGATATTCCTCAAAGCCTAAATGCTAGTTACATTTATAATGTTAGCTTGCCAGCCATACACGGGAAATGTCACTTTCCTCAAAATATAAAATCTTGATTTTATGCAGACTGCTAAAAATATTTTATTTTTTTGAAAGGAGGTGAATCAAGAATTTGTTTGCCTGGACATAGGCAGAAGAGTAAACATTAAGAAGAGAAGGGCTTCTGCAACAGGATTATAATATTAATAAATGATGTTCATGTTCCCCATTCAGTGCTGCAAGTTCCACGTTAAAATTATTTTGTCGCAGTGGGCAAGGTTGAAGGCTGGATATAGCATTAACATACAGCAGGAGATGGCAAACTATATTCCATGGGCCAAATCCAGTCTAATGCCTTAGTGGATAAATAGATTTCTACTGAAACATAGCCACAACTATTTGTGAAGATATTTTCAATAACTTCTTTAGCACTACAACTGCAAAGCTGAGGAGCTGTGATATGTGTGGCCCACAAATATGAAAATATTTATTACCCATCTCTTTGAAGAAAGCATTTGTCAACACCCGGCTTTGTACCAGGTCTGGAGAGAGTAATCAGTGATCAAAGGAAAGAGAAAACATTTAGGTGATCCCTGCTGCTTTGAGTCATGGCCTGGGTGGAAAGGCCATGGCCTTTCTTCTCTGGGGAATGGGAGACTATCATAAATATTCAGTTACCCAATGAAACGTGTCAGGCATAGTGTTTTTCAGAGAGATCTTAAACTTCCAAGGGATTTTAAAAGTCACCTAGATCAATGACAAGTAAAACTAATCTCTTGAGGCTTTTGAATTATAACTGTGATCAGTGAGGAAATTAAATTCAAGAGATCAAATACTCATCCTTTAGTAATAGTATGCAAATTAGCAAATTATCCTTCTCTGATACAATATTAAGACTATGATTCTTTCTGTCTACTGGTAGATAGAAACATAAAGCAGTTTTGGACTAGTACCCACTGAAGTGAAAATGAAATGTGACTTCACTCTTTTGGTATGTACCCCCTAGACTCTCAGCCAAGGTGGATGTGACTGGATCTCACATTTCTTTCAGGCATTGTCATTCTTTCTCTTCTCTTTCCTTTCCCCTTCTTTCCTTCCTTTCTTTCACCAATATTTGTTGCACCTCTTATTTTATAAGATACATAAGGGCTGGAATTATGGAGAATACTGGACAAAAACACATTGCTTAAGGAGCTCAGAGACTAGATGAACAGATGAGACATGTATATGAAGCAAATACACCCAATCATGTCAGATGTAATAATGTATGAAATGCAACATAAGAACTGTGTGATCTTGGAGAAATTAGCTAATTCCCTGTGCCTTATTTTCTTGTTTATGAACTGGGGATAATATTACTTTCCTTGTAGGGTTATTAGGAAGAGTAATATATGCAAAATATTTAGGATAGAGCATAAAATGTAGTCTGTGTTTTATCCTTGTATATTAGGTAGCTTCCTATCTCTATAACTAAATGACCAAGATAATCAAATTGAAAAGAGAAAAAAGTTATTTTTGAGATTCCTGTCCATGATTGTTTGGCTCTGTTTCTTTGGATCCAAAGTGAGGCAGCATCATGGTGGGAGTATATATAGCAGGAGAAAACCCCTTACCTCATGGCCAGTGAGAGAGACAGACAGACAGGCAGGCAGGCAGACAGACCATCAGACCAGGGTTTCTACCAGGGCACGGCCCCAATAACCTAGAGACCTCTCACCTCTTAAAATTTCTACCATTTACATTCACGCAGTGGAATACTTTGACCACAAAAATTAATAAACGCTGTCATCTGCAGCAACATGAAGGGCACTTGAGGTCATTAAGTGAAATAAGCCAGGCACAAAAAGACAAATACCGGATGTTTTTACTCATTTGTTGAAACTAATAAGTTAATCTTGTAGACGAATAATGGAGTAGAATAGGGATCAATAAAGACGGGAAGGGCAGCGGAGAGAGGAAATGGAAAGAAATTTGATAAAGAGCACCAAAACAGAGTAGAAGTTCTTCTGGTTCTTCACTATTATAGTAGAAGAACTCTAGGTTAAAACAGTCTGTAGTATATTTCTAAATGACTACAACAGTATGAAATTCCCAACTCATAAAAATGATTAATATTTGATAACATGAAAATGCTTACCACTCTTTTTTCATCACTGCACATTATTACATACATATTGAAGTTCTATAATGTATAGCATAAAGAGGTACAAATATTACACCTCCAAAAGATAAAACATTTCACTACCTCCCAATAAAATCATGCTAGGTACCAAATCTTTGAGGAGCATTCAACATCCCATTCATAGAACTGGTTTGCCAATATTATTATGGAATGCTGTCAGAATAAGGATCTAGCTCCCATGGTGAGATGTCCAGTTATGTTTCATGGAAGAGGTTACATTTGAATTAGGCTTTGAAATACAGGTATCATTTTAACAAGAAGGTGTTCATATGGTGGAAACAAGACCAGTCTAGAAACAACAGGAAGCCAGGGTGATACTGAGTGACCAACTTGGTTGGAAATCATGCAGAAACCCTACCACTTTGGAGTGGAATTATAGGAAGATTTGAATCTTAGATTAAAGGCCTTCAGATTAAAAGGCCTTCACATTATATGGTAGGCAATGCACAGCTCATGGAGTCATTTTAACACAGGGTAGAGTGGTCAGAGCTATTTATGAGACATATTGTTTGAGAAGCTTCTGTGCCACATAATTTTAAGAAACGAGATATTAGAAGAAATGGGAGTCACAGATTTCTTCACTCTAGGCCCACCTCTACCTCTCCTTTTCCAAAGCAAACCATTTATGGGCTAAGTTTTACTATTTTCTGAAGTTTATATACTTCAAAAGCCATTAACTCTATCTCTCTTTCTGGTTCCATATGACTGCATGAATGAATCCCATGGAAGCAAAAGTTTTGGGAATACCCTCTTAGGCAACATTTTCAGTCTCTCTTTCCCCTGTTTACCTCCTCTTCATCTCCTCCCTTGGCCCATCTCCTTCCTAACTCATCCTCACCCGTTACTCCTTAGATCTGAATAGAAAAGTTTTAAGGGCTCTCCTCAGCCCTTCCTATTCTCCACCCCGCTTTTACCAGGGTCTGAATTTGCAGATAATCATCAAGTACTCTGATTACTCTTGGGCATTGTCTTACCAGTTGGGATAAGACTTCGTAATTGCAGGAGGGAAAGCAAGTTCAAGTACAAACTAGAGATATTATGGTGTTCAGGCTCTAAGAGAAGATGCAAAGAAGCTGAAGCTATGGAAAAATCCAGAAGAGACCGCTGTAAATTGATTCCAGCTCTAGTTTAGTTGTTGCACCAATAGGGCAGCATTGCCATCTTTTTGGAGGTGAAAGTGGGAGGTATTTTCCTAGACAATAGATGTGTTGACAGAGTCTGAACTTATTGACTTCATATAGAATGATTTCTCCAAATGAAATATGAAGGGATACGTTAGAAAAATAAATATTTGGAATTTAACATAAAAAATAAACAGGAAAACAAGTATTCAAATTAAGCAGACATGTGTTAACCCATACATAGCAGGGAAAGATTAGGACCAACTTAAGGAAGAGGTTGAAGTACTAAAAAAATAGACATGTAGAAACAATGCATGAAAATGGACCACAAAAGAAATAATTCACAGGGGGAAAACGAAGGAAGAAATATTTCTACTTCCACTGAAATAGATTAAGCTACGGAAAAATTCAAAAATCTGTATTTGTACTATGCTTCTCCAGTGATTCCAGTCTATAGCCATACCACCCTGAACACGCCCTATCTCATCTAGTGATTCTAGTGATCATGTCCACTAAAGTTTCAGAACCAGCGGTTTAGAGGAAGGGAGAATAGAAAAAGCAGGGAAAAGAAATAGAGGCTGGAGAGACAGGAGTGCTTATTCTGCTGCTCTGGATACTAGTAAGAGGACAGTAGTGAGTGCCAACTGGAGTTGACCTCACAGAGGTCATAGGTGGCCTCGGTTGAAAAGCAGTGCCAGCGGCTTGGTGGAGCGGTGTTGACAGGGGCTTACACAGACCCTAATGTGGAGAAAAGAGAAAGTTCATTTCAGGTGGTATAGCTTTTCAAAGTCTCATTTTTCTCAGCCGCAAATGAGAACAACAGTGAATCCTGCCCCTCTATGTTGATAATCAATGCGATAACAAGTGTAAATGTGATTGAGACCCTTAATAGAATACTTCTTCTATTGTCCCTTCAAGTACCCCTTCTCTGCCATTACCTCTTGTCGTGCTTTCTGGAGCTCTATCAGACACACGTTAGAGCTTGTCCCATACCCTTCATTTGTCTTAATCTCATTTGCAAATTTTCAACACATTATTATTCTACAATACAGAGCTAATTTTTTATATCTATCTTCTAGTTCATTAAACCCTCTCTTAGTTGGGCCACATCTGCTATTTAAAAATTTTAATGATTTTTTTTCAGTGCTAGAGATTGAATTTTAAACCTTGCACATACTGGGCAAGGACTATAACACTGAGCTACATCCTCAGTTGCAATGAGGTTTTGTAAAATTCTGTGGTTATATTTTTCATTTCTCGGTATCCTACTTGGTTCTTTTTCAGTGGTTTGTGCTCTGAAGTGGTCTTGGTAAGTCAATAAATTGCCCAGACCCGGTTTGAATTTCGGATTTTCTTGCCTCAGTCTCCCACTGTACTGAAATTACAAGCCTGTGCCACCAGGCCCAGCTTGAAATAGTATTTCTGGTATAGCTACTGAGTTACTATATGTGTTATCGTCTTAAGAAAATGTTGCTCCCATCCTGATCCAATACAGTAAATTCCAGTGTGCTTCCTATAGGCATCTTTCACTAAGCTTTTGATTTTGTGTAGTAGGAAAATATCTACTTCAGACTAAACCTTAGTTTGCCCTCACTAGCTAGTTCTTCTGGAGAATAGTTCTAGATAGGCTTCAGTTTGGTGTGAAGAGGACACTATATTACTTCTTTTCATTTTATATAACCCCGGTGTGGAATTTTATAATAGTGACAGTGACAGTTTAAAGCTATTTTTAAGTACTCCTTACCAGCCCAACAATCAATTTGAAATTCATTTTTTGAGTTTAGTTTTTCTTCCTTTCTCTTACAGAATTGTTTTAAAACACATTTAAAAAATAGATTCTTCAGCTGGATTTATTTCAAGTTCAAGTGTTGCTAATCCTTCAGTATTTTGAGTCTTTTGATTCTTCCTCAAGGTGAATCACTTCAAGTGGTTTACAGTATTTACTGTGAGCTCCTCTTCAGCAAGAATCCCCACTACACTGTGGCAGAACCACCTTAAATTGTGGAAGTGTTTCAACAGAACAGTTTTAAATTGTTTCTGTAAGGTACTCAAGGGGTTTCATTCATCCTTGATCAGTTTTTGTGTTAATTTCACAGCTTGGAGACATCCTGCACAAAGTATAAATTTAGACTCCACACCCATGCATAATGTCGGCCTGAGGCTTCAGTTTTCCTGCAAGAATGTTTTTTCATCTAGTTCCTAATAAAGACAAGAAAGGCAAACTTCCTTGTACATATCTGGGGTGTGGGCAGAGTATTTCTAGTCCCTCTTTTCCCAAGGGAGCAGCATTTCCATGTCCTAGATTTATACCAGAGTCTTAGTTCGAACATCATCTCTCTTCAGTACGTGGGCCTAAAGCTTACATTTGGTTACTATACGGGCAACAATATCGCAGGTATCCTTTGGTTTGGTTTGGTTTGGTTTTGGTGGAGTTTTGCTTTGTTTTGTTTTGCTTTTTATTGTGTGTGTGTGTGTGTGTGTGTGTGTGTGTGTGTGTGTGTGTATGTGTGTTGTTTTGGCATATAATAAACTACTCAAACACTTATTGTTTTTATTAAAAGAAAAACAACCATTTGCTATTTTCACAAGTTGGTAGGTTGACAAAGCTCGGCAGGCAATTCTTATGCTCCATGTGAGTATCAGCTGGGCTGGAGTCATTTGGAGGATTTGCTAGAGGTGAAACATTCAAGATGGCTTGCTCTACTAGCTGGCATTTGGTGCTGGCTATGGGACGAGGGCTCAGCTGGGGCTTCTGTATTGCAGGTATTGGTGTTCCTCCATGTGAGCACTCAGCAGGTGCTTGCTCGAGAGTCCCAGCATGGCAGTGGGATTCCACAAGAGAAAAAGGACGGATGAAGATCTCTTAAGTTATGACTTTGAATAATATACAGCATCATTTCTGTCTCATTTTATTCAGAGCAAGTAATGGACCAGTTTAGGTATATCTTAGTTACTTTTCTCAGTGCTGAGACAAAATACCTGACACTTGAAGTTAAAGGGGAATTGGATTATTTAGCTCACAGTTAGGAGAGGTTTCAGTCCATATTGGCTGACTCCAAGTCAGAGTGGCTTGGTAGAGGGGCATCCTAGAAGAGAAACTGTTCATGGTGGCCGAAGACAGCAAAAGCAACAAGGGAGGGAAGACAGCCCACAAGCCTCTTTCTGTCTCTTATATTGTGTCCAGGCTACCGGGATTAGGGCGGTCCCAAACCAATCAGTGGATTGATCCAGCACTCTTAAAAATTGATCGCCCACACTTAATCCTAGCATTCTTAATCCTAGCATTGTACCATGAATCAATCACACATTCTAGATTCAGCCAGCTCCAAAAAAGCCCCATCTAAAACTACAGGATGATTTGGGGGGACATCTATACACAAACCATTACAAAGTACAACCAGAAATTCTATTTCTTGACGGAAAGAGTGGCAAAAAATTATGGTAATTTTGAACCTATTTCAGACTTTATCCCTTGGGTGCCTACATCTGGTTCATTGCCCTCAAACATCTCTGGTCTTCCATTCTCAAAATTCCACTATGGATTTTTATTTGTTCTTTGTTTTCAGCAACTGCAGGCCAATCCTATTTTTTCTTTTCAACTCAGCTGAACAATTTTTCAAAATTTTAGTACAGTCCTTATCTCTATGTTTTTAGCTTTAGGTCAGTCCTGTCAACTATCCTGCCACACCCCCATTTTTGTATATATAAGGAAACTAAGATATATTTGTTAAAGAATGCTTTCAGTTATTATTTTTGATAAAGTAGTAAGTTTTTTTTCACAGTGCCAATGATTTATTTCTGCTACCAAGAAGAAAGCGATAACATTTATACATGTGCCTTACTATAGTTTGGATCTTAAGTATCCCGCAAAGGCCCATGTGCTAAGGACTTGGTACTACTTGGAGGTAGTAGAAATTTTAAATAATGAGGCCTACTAAGAGGTCTTCTAGTCATTGGGGGGTTTGCTTTAAAGGAGATAGCAGGACCCTAACTTCTCTTCTTCCCCTTTCTTTTCACCCCCAGTCATGAAGTAAACAGCTTTGTTCCACCATCCATTGCTGCTGTAACGGGCCACCAAGTTCCAAAGCAAGCTACAGACTGAAACTTCCAGAACTGTAAGCCAAGATAAACTTTTTTTTGTAACTTTATTTACCTCAAGTATTTGTTACAGTAACAGAAAGGTGACTAACACATGTTTCATATGCCACCAAAAGCACATAATTTTTTTTCCCTCATTTCTGTTCGGGACACCTTGCTCCTAAATTGTTCACATTTGATAAGCAGTGGAAAACCTTTATCCAATGATGGCACATCAATTTGTCTGTCATTATTAGAAATAAATTATTATGATTAAGCCAAAGACCATCTCACTTGAGCTCAGCAGTCATTCAAAATCAGGAAGCAATAGAGAAAACTAACCCTGTGAGTTCTGTCTTACAGCTATTCTGTAATAAAGCAATGAAATGAAATATAGAATTCATCTGGTTTCTGTTTCCATCCAGACTTCCACATTCCTTTTAACTGCTAAGATTTCTAAAAAGATGTATTTGGATATACAGTATTATTTTGGCCCTGCTGATAAAAAGAATCCACCCCCTTTTAATTCCAAAGTTGTACGCATGTCCATTTAGTGTGGCTCATTTCCTTTCTAAATGAAATGAAATTTGCATTTATATAGCCCCTTACATACCACAGGGGATACTAAAAAGCCCTGCACAGCAGAAACTATTCACAAGCTTGGAGCTGAAGCTGCTGCAGCAGACATATCCATCTTCATAGTCTTAAACTACCTAATGCTACCTCCTCTGAGTGCTGAATGGGTTAGGAGTAGGCAGGCAAGGAGGTAAAGAAATATGTACTTTTAAAGGATAATTCTCTACGATGTATCCATGCCTGGATTTAGCTGCTGAAATGGATTCATTGAACATATAAAAGTGTCTAAACATGTTTATTCTTTAGCACTGATCTTGCCTTGTCTTAAGAGTAATGTGGCTAGAGGTACATTTTTGTGTTGACCTAGAAAAGAATCACAAAACAAGAAAAGGCAGAAAAGGTGCTAAAGATTAAAAGAAATTACACTTAACCTCAAACCATACACATTTCATCTGAAATACAACAAAAATTTATATGTGAAAGAGAAACTAGCAAATTTTATAGAAGACAATATAGCAGAATATCTTCATAACCTCAGGGTAGCAAAGATTTCCTAAGCAGAACAGCAAAAGCATTAACTATGCAAAAGATTGATCAATTACACTTTCTGTTCATTAAATACAAACAAATAGAGAGTGAAAAAGCAAGTCATAGCCTGGAAGAAAACAAACAGATCTGAGAAAGTAGTTGTGTCCAGAATTCATAAAGAGACAGTATAAAACAATAAGACAGACAAAATTATCTTTTGAATGGGCAAAAGATTTGAAGAGACCTTTGGTATAAGAAGAAAACCAAGTGAACAAAATAAATATACACAGACATACTCAATAGTTCCAGCCATCAGAGAAATTCCAACTAAGATGTCAGTGAACTATTACCCCCTCCTTACAAGAATGACTGTAATGAACAGAACAGCTGCCTGCATTACTAAAGATAAGAGAGAATGCAGAACAACTGGAACTATCCCATTGGACTGGCAGAAAGGTATACTGTTTTAACTTTGGAAAACTCAAAGTATGCACTTACTTATGTGTACATGCCAGCAATTCTATTCCTAAGCATACACATAATAGAAATGTGTTCTTATATCCCCCCAAAATATGTTCAAGAATACTCATGGAAATGTTATTTTAAGCGCAAAATTGAAAGCAACCCAAATGTCTAGCAACAGAATGCAATACAAAAATGAAGAAAGTAAACTTATGCTACCCAAAGCAACATAAATGAATAATAATGAGAAATCACTAATGCGTGATTCCATTTACATCAAGTTCCAGTACAGAAGTTCTATGGTGCTATAAGTTAAAATAATGATTGCTATGCAGAGGAAGAATAGTATTCAAAGGGAACAGGAAAAAACCTTCTGGGGTTGTAGAACTTCTTATATAATGACCTGAGGGGTGGGTTTCAGAGTGTATATATTTGTAAAATTTCACCAAGATGTCCACTTAAAAATTGTGCTATTGTATATAAGATATAGTTCAATAACACAGAAAGAATGCAAGCACATGTTGTAACTGAATTTCTAACTGTTAACTTAAACTTACTACATATCAATCTCATCTTTCTTTAGTGAGAAATATGCTTACATGTCTTTCCCCAGTGGGCTCTCAATTCAAAGGACAGAGAAATTACCTTTTTTTATCTTGATACATCACATAATATCTAACAAAATTTTGCACATAATGATCATGTACAAACTACATGCTAAAGAAGCACTCTTGTACTTGGGAAGTAAGAGGACTCTGGGCCCATCCTTCACAGACATCAAGAATCTCTTATATTTATTGTTTTCCAACTAGAAAAACAAAGCCTTCAATATCATCTCAAATTTGCTTTCCTTAAATATAGCAAAATGCTCATGTAGCATATATTCCTTAATCCCAGGAGTTTATCTTTCTATTTTTTTTTTTTTCCCTCCGGTACCGGGAACCGAACTCACGACCTTGCGCTTGCCAGGCAGGCGCTTTTGCCGTTGAGCTAAATCCCCAGCCCCAGAGTTTATCTTTCTATGTTTAGGATTTTTTCAATCAGCCTTGCTAAATTATGGTAAACATTCCTGGAAGAAATGACTTGTTACATATCTACAATGACAATGCTACATTGTACTCGATTCAGTAATTTCCATGTTATATATTCCCCCCACCCCAAACAAAGTAAGAAACCATAAATAAGGAATAGGAAACCATATTTTCTCTATGGTCTTTAAAACAGCCAAATAGTCCACCTGACACTGAAACTTATTATATATACCTTAAAATTCACCCTGGAAAATCATCCCAAGGAAAGAGTGTGTAGGATTCATGTCCTTCATCTTTACTCAAAATAGAGAGGTTTGATCTGATTACAGAGTTAGAGGAAAGCATTGGCCAGGTCTCTGTTCCCGCCTGAAAAATCTGAAACCAAAGAAAGGCTCTGAATGGGAGCAAAGGACAAGTGGCTGGGTTGTGACTGATCTACTGAGGCAATAAAGGGATGAGTTTTTCCCATGGACCAGTTCATAAATCCAGTACAACTTTAAATCCTATTGAGAAGTCAATCTGGACAGAAGCTGTGGCCTCCACAAAGGGAATCCAAATAAAGTAGACTGCTGAGGAGGACTAGCTAGACATCATAAGTACCATCAAATATTCCCAGTGAGAGCCCCTAAAGACCCATGTCCAGAGCCATCATAGGCAACTTTTAGCAGTACCAGACAGATAATAAAATTCCTGTTCCCTTAGTTCTAATTTGGGCCCACTCTTTAGACCTCAGTGTTTTCAGAACTGCTGTTAATGAGAAAGGAGAGGAAGGAGGGAATCCTGCCTTACTTCCCTGGTTTCTTTCCTGAAGACATCAGTTAAGGAAAAAAGAGGTTTTCACTTGGAATCAAGTTAAAACTATTGGATATAACAATAGTTATACTGATACTCTAAATTCTAAATTGGGTACTTAAAAGGACTATTGGGTTTTTCTTTCCCTAAGAGTGGACAGCAATATCATAAGACCACTGAGTATTTGTCCAGAATCATAGTTGGCATTTTTCTCAGCAAATGACTTGTAAAGTGACTAGCAGACAAAAATAAATGTGCTTTTTGGTTATGTCCGACATGTTTAGTTTTTAACATATTGTTCCCATCTAGAAAATGTAGGTTGTATATAGCTTCTTTTTATCAACGCAAGGGGCCTTAGGGAAATTCCATTTTTATATTATACACAAAAATTCCAAAACACAGGGCTTGGATTTAACTATCAAACATTTCCAGGTACTAAACTGCCTTGAAGCTTAGTTTCTAGAGTTTCAGTGTCCTCATAAGAATAGTCAGAATGTTTTTTTGCTGGGCATGGTGGCTCATGGCTATAATCCTAGCACTTGGCAAGCTGAGGTGAGAGGGTCACCGTGAGTTCCAGGTTAGCCTGGACCACATAGTTGAGTTTAAGGCCAGCCTGAGCTACAAAGCGAGAACCTGTCTCCAAAAAGTGTTTATCAAAGAGAAGTGATAATAAAAATATCTACTTCTGAAGAAGTTGATACTAACTGGTACAATATGTTTATAAGGTACATTTATAATAGTAAAAGTATACAAATGAATTGTTTTTTCATTATTACTGGTGACAAACTCAAAGTTAGGATCAAGGTCTTCTGACTTTTAAGCTGGTGTACTTTGTACTTTCTCTGTCTCTGTCTCTCTCTCTGTTTCTCTTCTCTCTGTCATATATTTATGATATGTACCAACAAGGAGGTAAAAACATTTAAAGAACAGACAACTCAACATAGCTGTTACATTTAACTGACAGGTTGTTAGATTGATCTTGCTTGAGAAACAGTAATTCAATTTGTATTTATACACATACTCTGAAGTGATATCATGGATTTAAAAGAGTGATTTAGGGGCTGGGGATTTAGCTCAGCGGCAAAAAGCACCTGCCTAGCAAGCGCAAGGTTGTGAGTTCGGTTCCTGGTACCGGAGAAAAACCAAAAAAAAAATAAAAATAAAAAAAATAAAATAGTGATTTAGCTTCAGTCACATAAAACTGATGGTAATCCTACCCCAATTATCGTAATATAGAGATCTTAGTTATTGGGTAGTGAAATACAGTGGTTTTGAGTCTAGAGTATCATTTACTACATTAAATCTTATGTTAGCATTTTACTTATGTGAGTAGGATGGCATATAAGTAGCATAAATATTTTAAAAATCTGTTTAAATTTCTTAACATTTGACACAAAATATTAAATATAGACACATACTTACATAACCACAGAGTCCACAGCCTGATCCTGTCACCATCTAACAGTCACTTCCCCTGCCCACCGATCTGGTTTCTGACCATTTCTCGAAACTTCTAATTAATTAACCTAAGATTTTTTTTTAAATATAGATCTTTGGAAATTCCTTAGGAAGCTCCATATATCACATCTTTAAACCTGCCAGTTTCTTGGGATGAAAAACATACTAATTATCAAAAAAGAGCTTCAGTTCAACAGTATTGAAGAGCTTTCCAAATCATGAGATTATGAATTCCAGTTTTTAAAAATAGCAATATATTTGTGGAACAGAAGGTAAATGCATTGGTAAAATTAGTAAAGGAAGAAGAAAATGTTTCTTTAGTAACATTTCCTTCCTTATTAGAATCTAGTATGGTAGAACAGTCATTATGGTCAAAAATTTCCAGTAAATGTCACAAAGCCACAGTCCATTTTTAAATTGCCCCTAGCATCCGTTCCACCAAGCAGAAGAAGAAAATAGCTGTTTTTCAGTAAATAGTAGAAAAGCAAAAATGTGTACAACTGGTAGACCCTATTACAAAGATAATTAAAAAGAGATATTTGCCCATCTTTGGAGCACACTTTATAATCTCTTACTGAGGAGGTTCAGAGGACCTTCCTTTTAGTTATGTTCCAGAGACCAAAAAGAAGCCACAGGGGTTATTTTCCATATAATATCAAATGAATCAACACGATAATTTTGCACAGAGTTGGCATATGGGACAGGAAAAATTAAACCTGTTTCTGTGAAGATATTGTAATCATCAAAGGCACAGGAAAGTGAAAGAAAATCTGCCACCAAGTGCATACATAGGTAGAGAAAAGAATTAAGCTTTTAAAAAAATAGAACTCTATGGCTTCTTAATCCAGAATACTTCCATAAAGCTGACAAGGCATGCAGTCTGGTGACAGAGTTCCATTTCTTGGTCATTTTTTCTACATATGGTTGGTGGAAAGATTTATCTGGCTTCTAAAGTAACGGCAAAAACTTGGCATCACTTATGTGTGGGTATGTGGATAGAGATGGAGATGGATATGAAGATGTAAATACAGAAACACATTTTTTGCTATAATCCCAATTGTGGAGTTAGTAGTTGTGTCCCAAGGATCATTTTTAAAAATTTATTTGTACATTTTAAATACACAGAATGATCACATTCACAATACAGACTTTGTACATGTACATGATGTATCTTAATTCTTCTCTTTTCCCATTTCCCTACCTTCTCTTCAACCATCTTCCACTCATTATTTACAAAAGCTTAGTTTGCATTTTTTCTTTCTTTTCTCGTTCTTTTTTTTCTTTTCCCTTCCTTCCTTTTCCCCTCCCACCTCCCTAGATCCATTTCCCAATTGGGTATTTATTTCCTATCTCATAATACCTAGTATACATACTGGTCCTTATTTACACTTTTGGCTTCTCACACAAGAGAAACCATGCTATAATTAAAAGTCTATGTCACATTTATTTCACGGCCTCACGGTGCATCTCTTTACCTAGAAATGTCTCAAGTTCATCCTTCTTTATGGTTGAGTAGAACTCCACCATATTAAAAAAGAAAAAACAATACATACATTCATCAATTGATGGGCATTTAGGCTGTTTCCAAGACTTAGCTATTACAAACTGAGCTGCTATAAACTTGAGTGTGCGTATGTCACTGCGGTATGAGGTTTTCAATTCTTTCAGGAGCATTCCAAGAAGGGGAGTAACTGGGTCAAATGGAACCTCTAGTTTTAGCTTTTTGAGAAATGTCCACAATGATTTCCACAGTGTTTGCACCAGTCCACACACCAGTCCCACCAACAGTGGAGATGGGTTCCTTTTCTCCCACAGCCCCACTACTACTAGCATTGGTTATTGGCTGATTTCTTGATAATAGCCATTCTTTCTCGAATGACATGGAATCTTAACATTGTTTTAATTTATTTCTCTTGAATGATCAGTGATCTTGAATATTTTTTCATATATTTATTTGCCACTTCTACTTCTTCATCTGGGAACTGTCTATTCATTTCAGAGGCCCATTTTGGGACTGGATCTTTAAATATGGATGGGGGTATGATTTTTTGAGTTCTTTATGTATTTTAGATATTAGCCCTTTGTCTGAAGAACAGCTTGTAAAATTTTTGCCTGCGCCATGAGTTGTCTAACACTGTTGGTGATTTCTTTTGCTGTGTAAAAGCTTTTTAATAGGATGAGTTCCCAGTTGTTGATGTTTTGTAATGTTTTCTATGCAATCAGTGTTTCGTTCATAAAGTCCTTGCCTACACCTATGTATTTAAGAGTTCTACCTGTAATATCTTGCAGTACATTTAATGTTTTTGTTTTAATGTTTACATCTTTGATCCATTTTGATTTTAGTTTAGCACATGGTGAGAAAAATTTTGTTATCAAATTTGGTTGTTGAATTTGGTTATTAAATTTATGTCTTTTTGTGGAATTTTGGGGGTTTTTAGTGTAGAGTGTTATGCTATCTGAAAATAATGATAATATATCTTCTTTTCCTATCTTTATTCTTTTTATGTTTTTCTCTTGTCTAATGCCTCTGGCTAATGTTTCCAGAATGATATTGAATAGGAATGGTGATAGTAGACATCCTTGTCTTGTTCCTGTTTTTACAGTTCAAAAGTTTTTGATCATTAAGTATAATCTTGGCTGTTGGCTTATCCTTTGTCATAGCCAGCTTTTATCAGATTGAGATAAAGACCATCTATTCCAATTTTCTGTAGAGTTTTTAATCAAGAATGGATATTGGTCTATGTCAAGTTCTTTCTCTCCATCTACTGAAATGATCATGTGATTTTTGTCATTGGCTCTACTGAGGTGTTGTATTACATTTATTGATTTGTGTGTGTTAAATCATTGCTGCATACCTGGGATTAATCCTACTAGGTCATGGTGAATAATCTTCTTCATGATTTGTACTTTCTATTTGCCAGTGTGTTGGGCATTTTTACATCTATGTTCATTAAAGAGATTGGCCTGTAGTTGCTTTCTTGGTTGGATCCTTCTCTGGTTTTAGTGTCAGGGTAATACATACTTCCAAGAATGATTTTGAGTGTATTGCTTCCTTTTGAATTTCATTAAAGTGTTCAATGAGTAATGACATAGATCTTCTCTAAATTTCTTATAGGGTTCAGCCATGAATCTGTCAAGGACCTAGGTTTTTCTTTGCTGGTAAATTTTTAATTACATCCTCATTTTCATTGACTGATATTGAGTTATTTAGAATTTTTCCCTGTTCTTGATTCAGCTTTGGTAACTCATATATATCTAGGAATCTGTCCATTTGCTCTGTGTTTTCCATCCTATGAGAATAAAGATATTTGAAGTAGGTATTGATGATCTTCTGAATTTCTGCAGGGCATTTATATTTCACTCTTTTCATTCCTAAATGCATGAATTTGAGTTCTTTCTTTCCTGCTCTGATAAGGTTAGCTAAGAGTTTGCCAGTTTTATGTAACTTTTCAGAGAACCAACTCTTTGAGACATTGATTCTTTCTATTGTTTTCTTAGACTCTATTGCATTAATTCCTTCTCTGATCTTTATAATTTTCTCCATCATATGAGCTTTGGACTTGACTTGTTCTTCTTTTTCTAGAAGTTTGCGACCCAACATTAGGTTGTTCATTTGAGCTTGTTCTGTTTTCCTAAAGTGAGAATTCATCAGTATAAATTTGCCTATTAGGACTACTTTCATTGTATCCTATAAGTTTGAGTATGTTGTATTGGCATTATCATTTAATTGTAGATAGTGTTTAATTTCTTCTTTAATTTTATCTGTGATCCATTGGTTTTTCAGGAGGGTATTATTTAATTTCCATGTATTTATGGGCTTTTTGTGGTTTTCTTTGCCATTGGTTCCAAATTTTGTTGCATTATGATCTGATAATATGCATGGGATAATTTCAATTCCTTGGTATTTACTTAAGCATATTCTATGAGCAAACATGTGGTCTATTTTTGAGAATGTCCCATACACAGTTGAGAAGAATGTGTACTCTGATGTCATGGGGTGAAACACTCTGTAGACATCTAGTAAGTCCATTTGTTCACAGGTTTGCTTCACTCGTGATATTTCTTTGTTGGTTATTTGTCAAGTTGATCTATTTCTGACAGTGGGGTATTAAGGTTCCCCATTACAATTGTGGTAATGCATATTTGACCTTTCATGTCTGTTTATATTTGTTTTATACTGTTGAGTACAGCAGTATTTGGTGCATATATATTTATGACTGTTATCTCTTCCTTTTGGAGTTTTCCCTTAATAAGTACGTAATGATCTTCTTTGTCATGGTTGATCAATCTTGGTTTGAAGCTCACTTCGTCTATAAATATAATACATACTCCTCTTTTCAAGGTTCCAGTCACATGAAGTATTGCTTTTATCCTTTGGCTTTCAGTCTATGAATTTCTTTTGGACTTAAATGTATTTCTTGTATGCAGCGTATTGTTTGATCTTTCTTCTTGATCCATTCTGCCTGTCTGTTTCTTTTGATTGGTGAATTTAGACCATTTGCATTGATGGTTATAACTGATATGTATTGGCTTATGCTTGTCATATTATTTTCCTGTTGTTGGTACACTATCTTTCTCCTCTGTTTAATTGCTTGTCTTGCCTGCTGGCTTCTTTCTATTGGCTTTTTTGGAATTGTGGCCTCTGTCATCTCTGTCTAAAATATCCTTCAGACCATTTTGGAGAGCTGATTTTGGTGGTCATTAACTTCTTTTGTTGTTTTTTGTTATGAAAGTATCTTATTTCTCCATTGATTTTGAAAGATAGTTTAAAGCATTCATCGGTCTGCATTGGAGGCTGCTTTCTCTCAGGACTTGAAATACTTCACTCCAAGCTCTCTTGGACTTAAGGCATTGTATTAAGATGTCTACTGTGATTCTGATGGGTTTTCCTTTTAGGTGATTTGTTTACTTTTTGTAATATATTTTAATATTTTGTTCTTGTTCTGAATTTCTGGAATCTTGATTATTATATGCCTTGATATGGATTTATTTTGGTCATGGCTAGTTGCATTTTTATATGCATCCCTTATTTCTACATCAAATTCTATTTTCTATGTTTGAGAAGTTTTCTGCCATTCCTTCTGTGAACAGGATTTTTAAGGTATTTGTGCTGTCTCATGCTTTCTCATTCACTCTGATACATTTTGTGTTGTTCTTTGTATCATCTTGCAGGTGTTGGACTGATGTTTCATGGTTCCTTTCTATTTTTAAGAAAACTGTCTTTTCATAGTAACTAACCACATTCCTGTCCTCTAGATCTAATATTCTGTCCTCACCTTGGTTCAGTCAGGTGCATAAACTTTCAGTGGAATTTTTAATCTCCTGCATATCTGTTTGAATCTGTTTCATGGATTCCATATCTTTCCTTTCATAGTATCCATCATTTTCCTAAGCTCCTCTATTTTTTATCTGTCTCTACTCTACATTCAATAAGCAGATCTTTCATTTTGATCATCTTTTTTTTACCTGAGAGCTTATTTCTAATCTGATTTTCTCTATAACCTCATTCAACTGCCTTTTTACTTTTTCTTTTTTTCATTTTAGCAGTAAAAGAACAAAAACATATTAAGAAACAAACATTTACAAATTAGCACAAGAACAGTACAAGGAATACTGAATTATAGACAAGGTGACAGGGAATTAACAATGGTTGTTGTGTTACCTATTGATAACTTCAAAGTGGTTACACAGGAAAACAAATATAGACATGCAAGATTGATCAAATAATTAATCATTAACTGTTCCTTGCAATAAAATGATAGAAGTCAGTAGTACAACTATGTTAGCTGTCCTATATATATATATATATATATACATACATACATAATTTTACTCTTCTCTTCTCTTTTCCCTCACCCCAGTTGCTCTTTACTTTTGAGCGTTTTCCTTTCATTTCACAATGTCTATCATACCTCCTAGTTTTTATCCACTCCTTCAGGTTCTTAGACTAGTGAGACAATACGTTGCTTACACATAGGCAGAGAGCTCATGAACAAAAAACAAACTGCATGGGAAATACTTCAAAGAATCACCAACTGGAATCTCATTCTACTAAAAAGATTTTGCACATCTAAAGAAATCATCAGAAAAGTAAAAAGAAAGCCCACAAATTGGGAAAATATTTTAGCTGGCTGTCCCTCAGACAAAGGTCTTCTATGTAGAACATACAAAGGATTAAAAAAATCAACCTCCCCAAATTCAAAGACCCAATCCTAAAATGGGCACTTGAGGTGAATACACACTTCTCAGATAAAGAAATACAAATTGCAAATAAATATATGAGAAAATGTTCAACATCATTAGTCATTCGAGGAATGCAAATTAAAACAATGCATAGCTTCAGTGTCTCCTTGCAGCTCATTCTTACCCCAGTAAGAATGGCTAGCATTAAGAAATCTATCAATAACAAATGCTGGCGAGGCTGTGGAGAAATAGCAACTGTTCTCCCCTGCTGGGGGGAGTGCAGACTGGTGAAACCACTGTGGATATGAGTTTGGAGATTCTTCAGTAAAGTAGATCTAGAGGTCCCACTCAACCCAGCTATTACCCTTCTGGGTATTTTCTCAGAAGATCTGAAAGCATCATATCACAGCGATATATGTGCACCCATGTTCACAGCAGCACAATTTGTAATTGCCAAATTGTGGAAGCAACCCAAATGTCCATCCACTGAGGATTGGATATAAAAGTTATGGCATTTTTATATAATGGAATCTTACTCAGCTATAAAGAAAGATAAACTCAAGACTTTTATAGGCAAATGGTCACAACTAGAGACCATACTCATAAGTGAAATAAATCAGCTGTCTTTTTACATCTGTTGCTATCGTTTCAGAAAATTCAGATGGGTAGCTTCTGATTTTCTCTATCTCATTATCCTCTGGGCTTGTCCGGGGAAAGGCTAGAGGTCTGGGGTTGCATTTTGCTTCCGTGTATTGTCATTTTCTATTTTTATTTTAATTTCTTTTCTATATTAATGCTTGTAAATTGCTTATGGTAGATAGCTTTATCCCTAGTATTGAGCCTTCCCTAGGAAAATTCTACTCCTAAGAGATGTCTTCTGGGTATAGCTGGCTTGTGGTCTTTTGTCTGTCCCAAGATCCTACCTTCCCAATTTACTGGGGATGAAAAGCTGCTCTTTATTTGACTCTGAACCCAGTCCCTTGGTACTGAACTATGGTGATGGTTATGACCCCAGAGAATCACAGTGTTGTCATGCAAGGGAGAATAACTAATTACAACAGGTATGACACCTTGGTTAAAATAGTACAGTTAGCAATAACAATAGAATCAAGCATCACCTACAAATTGACAGACTGTAGTAACTAACAGTTTGTTACCTTTAACCACAGAAGGAAGATGTACAGTTATATAACAAAATCAAACATAAACCAGGAACTTGTATACAATGAATTTAACCTTAGTAGAATAATTTACCCTGTGTGTTTGGGGAGGATTTAAGTGGGATGGGGGAAAAGCAGAGAGATAAATGAAGAGAATTATATTAGAAGCAAACCTGGAGGACAAAGGATGATCATTCAAGTTTGGGAGACTGGAAAATAGGATACAAGAGAAACAATGAAGGAGAAAGCAAAAGAATTTTGCAGTGGACCAAGAAGATCAGAGCCAATGTTCACTTGCTTGAAAAATATTAAAAAAAAAAAAACAACAAGAAACAGAGTTGGGGAAAGAGAGAACAGACACAAACAGAAGGAAACAAACAAAGTAAAAACTTTAACGACCAAAAAAAGAAAAAGGAAAATTAAACAAACAAAATATTCCTTTGATATCCACAGTTCTGTGACAGTATCCAAATTAGAATCTGCAACCCCGCCAAGTCTACAGCAGGATTAGTGCTGGATACGGAGCTGATCTTGGCCTCTATGTGTGGGGGCTAGGGTCAATCTTCTGCCAGTAACCTTTTGTATGTCCTTCAGCAGCCTGTGCATGCCCCCTTGCCCTACTTGCCTCTGTGTCACACTCCCAGTTGCTGTGGCTCCCTCAGATAGAGACATCCCAAGGCTGCTTCCAGTCCTACGTACAGTTGGCTTCTCCTGGTCCTTGAACAGCCTCATCTCTTCCACTTCCACTGGCATGCCTCTACCCTCTCATGCCATTTCTTTCAGGAAAAGGAGGCTGCCGTCAGATGACTCCCTCAGCCTGCCACCACCACAGAGATACCCAGGGCTCCTCAGTCCCACTTTCATCTCTTCTCCAGTGGGAGGAGTGCTAATCTCTCACTTCCCCCCCCCCCAGCTCAAGGCTGCTTAATCCTGCACATCTGTGTCCCTCTCTCAAGCCACTGATCAGGGGGCCGGAGGGGTCCTGCTCTTCCACTCACTACCTTCACTGTGCTGCTGCGGTTCCTAATATTGTTGTCCTGGAGGTTCCACTTAGCTGCTATGGCGCATGACAGTTAAAAACAAAAAAACCCTGGTGGCCCATCAGGAAATTTGAAGTTTCCTGGTTGCTTGCACCTGTGCACGCTAGCAAAATTTGCTACTGGGCTGGGCTGCAGCATCCTCTATGTGGAGGAAGGCAAAAGTGGCAAGGGGCCTCATATCCCAAACCTATCCTGTTTTGTTTGAGTTAGCCACACTATTTCTGTCCATCAGTTTTTGGAAACTTCTCAGGATGGAATTCCCTGCTCTATTCATGGGTGGCAGTCTCGCCAGCAGCACTGTGGGCTGGTTTGCAATTTTATAAAGTTCTATGTCTATGTTTTTCATCTACAGATCTCTTATTTCAGATTGATTTTGGCATCAGGATGTATGTCCTTCCCTTTCTTCCAATTACCTGTGTTTTTAGTTGATTTTCTCTGAGTAGCGCTACTGCGGTTCCCCCTCTATTCAGCCATATTGAATTTCTTATCCTAGGCATCTCTAATTCTCTCTAAATTGCACTCCCCTTCAGCCAGGGCCTAACCTGGTTCTTCATCAGTAGGCATCCAATACATATTTAAAGAGTAAATATCACTAACTGGACCTACTGCCAAAGAACTACTTGTCTGAAAAGGACTTTGGCAACCTGCTCAAGACAGATACTGAGAGCAGCAGGGATGAAGTACCAATTTAACCAACAGTCTCTGGGATTCTAATTTGAGCGCCTTAGCCATGAAGCTCCAACAAATTCAGATAAAGTGCAGGTATCTAGAAAGCTATGAGTTGATTTACCAGGCTTCCTCACTTAAGAGGGCAATGTCAACTATATAATATTTCACCCCAAGGAAACAAAGTTAAACAGGACACTCGAGTTTCCCCTAAAGAAAAGAACTGCCTGTGGAAGGAGAGGGTACAATTTTGAGTATGTGATGCTGAGCAAATCTCTGACTGACAGACAGAAAATAGCACAATGATTAAACTTTATGGTTTTAAGTGTGAATTCTAACTCAGCAGTGTGTGGTTCTGTAACGTGGACCAGATTCCTTAGCCTCTCCAGGCCTCAGTTACTTTGACTGTAAAATGGGGTCATTAAGACTATGAAATTCCACAAGGCTGTAAGAATTACAGAAGGACAACTTGTGATTTCTGACAAGTTTACAAACAAACTCCTACAAAAGTAAAATGAAACTATAAACAGAAGAAGTAAAATTATGAAAGCCTTAAAACATCCTAAAGGGCTGAGGGAAAACCTGTAACAAACAGTGCAGAAATGAGAAGGCAGATTTCTGAGGTACAAGGCAGCTGCAGTAATGGAAAGTACATTAAGGGTCAGTTTTATTGGTTATCCCACAACTGGAGAAATCCAAGGCGCTCTGGGTCTGTGAGAGTGACATCCAGACACTAAAGAATCCTTCTGTGGTGAATAGCTATTGAAACAGATATAGAATGGAGAGGATAAGTACAAACTCCACAGTGGATAGACCTAGCAGACATATCATTAACAGTGTCTCAGTTACTTTGCTCACTGCTGAGACAAAATACCCAACACCAAATTTAGGGGAGGAAAGGTTTATTTGGCTCACAGTTTGTAGAGGTTTCAGTCTATAGTCAGCTGGTTCCAAGGCAGGGTGGTATGGGAGAGGGTTATCTCTGAGGAAAAACAGTCCATGGCAAAGCAGGGCAGGCAGAAGGTAGCAAGCAGCAAGTCCAATCATCTTTCTACCCCATTTTATATTCTAACTAGGCTACTAGGCTTAGGGTGGGTGTCAAGTCAATCAGTGATCTGATTTAGTAATCATCCACCCTTAATCCCAGCATTTGGCAGGGCATCTAAACACAAGCCATAATATTCTGCCCCTAGCCCCTCAAAGACCCATGCACATCCCTTTATGCAAAAGGGATTTAATCCATCTCCAAGTGTTGCCAAAGTCCTAACAGTTTCAGCCCTGCTGAAAAGTCAATTCCAAAGTCTCTACTGAGACTTAAAGTAAACTCTTAACTTTTAGTGCCTGTACAAACAAAAAGAAATTTAAACATGTGCAGCATTCATTGATATATGATACACATTTCCATTCCAAAAGATATGAAGAGGGGGATAAAGGAATGGGAACAAATCTAGATGAAAATCCAGCAAGGCAAACACTAATTCTTGTAGTTACATGTCCAGCAACCCAGGTAATTTCTGGAAAGATGTGAACTTCAAAGGGCTTGTGTGGCTCCACCTTGATGGCACTGTCAGTGGTCGTAGCTCCCATGGCTTCTCTCCTGGAGCAGCTCTGCCCCCTTCTTTTAATTTTCCCCAGATGATCCACATTTCTGGATTCTCCAAACTTCTGAGTTCTCCACTACATCTTCAGCTTCACACTCACAGCTTCACAAACTGCCCTCTCAGGGGCACATAGCCTTGCTTCCCAGGCCTTCTGAAACCTAGGTAGGAGCCATGCCTCTTCAGTCTGCATACACCTAAAACCAGCAACACATGTATAATGCCACCAGTTAGATCAGTAGCCAGGCTTCCCTCTTTCTTAACTGTAGGGGTTGAGTGCCTGGATTGCTGAGCACTCTTAACCCAGTCCCAAAGAACAAATTCTCTAGGCTCCCGCCATTCTGGAACCGGGTGCGGCCCCCCCCGCCATTCTGGAACATGGTACTCTGGGGCTTTCTTCTTAAAGCAGTCTTTCACTTTTGCAACTTTGAGGCTCCAAAGGGTGGAGACCTGCCCTTCTTGTGATGCCATCAGGCTATCTTTTCTATAGTCCTGTTCTGAAATACTTCATTGTTTTTAATAGTCTTTTCAGTGATCAATATCTCCTCTGTTCCATTTTTGCAGATCATAACTTTACTGGAACTTCTTTTCTGGCCAAACTCAAAATGTTCTAAATCATTCTACTAGGGTTTTTGCCCTTGATTCTCAATATAAATGTGGCTAATTCCCCAACAGTAGCCATGTCACCACCTCAACATTAGACTGCCTTGAAATTTCTTCTGCAATATTAATGAGTCCACTACTCTTTGTCTCAGGCAAAGTCTCTGGACATGAGAAAAATGCAGACAAATTCTCTGCTATAACATAACACACATCATCTGAAGTCCAACAACCAATGAAGTCCTTCTTCCCAATAGAAACCTTCCAAGCCTGGTCTTTATTGGTGTCATTTATATCAACCTTCTGGTCTTCTGAGCTCTGACCAGACTCTCCTATGAAGTGCAGTCTAAGGCTTTCCGTTGCTTCTTTTGCAGCCACCATCTCAACCTTTCCGAACTCTTCCCACAAGCCAATCCCAAAGGCTCCTGAGCCACATGGTCAAGTATAGTCACATCAATAAAAAGTAACAAAGACAAAGAAAGTGGGATTCAAAGCCATGCAAGCACTAGTGAAAAAGCCCCACCTATGACCCCATGAAGCTTTGGGGGGACATCTAAACACAAACCATAACATCAAGTAATCAAGGTTAATGGTGCTGGTAATAAATTGCAGGGGTATTATGTATCCCTGACATGACAGAAAGAGAAGAGAAGAGCATTTTATCTCTGTGGAGATTTTTTTCCAAAAAACGTATAGCCCCATTCTAATTATCAGAAAATATCAGCCAAACACCAAGTTGAGGAACATTCTACTAAATAACCGATGAGTACTCTTCAAAATTATTAAAGGCATGCAAAGCAAGGAAATACAAGAAACTCACAGACAAGAGGATATGACAAATGCCATGTGGCATCCTAGAATTGATAGCAGAACAAAGAAAGAGACAATATAGTGCCAAAGTTGTGAAACATGAAGTCTATGGGTTAGTTAACAGTATTAAACCAATATGAATTTCTTAGATTTGACTAATGCACAATGGTTATGTAGAATTATAACATTAGAGGGATCTGAGTGAAGATAAGGATATAGGTAAAATATTTGTACCACTCTTGAAAATTCTCTATAAACTAGAAATTATTTCAAATAAAAAAGATTTTTGAAAAGGAAAACAGGTACAGGTGACTGTTATCCTTGAAAGTCTCACATCTATCCAATGTCATATAAAAAAAAAAAAAAACCAAGCTGGCTTCCTCTCTGTTCTCCTTCTTTCTCAAAGTCTACTATTGAATTTTCAGCAGGACGAACTGCTTGGTAGAGTAGCAACATATGGTGTCCATTGAAAGTGATTTGTGAAACTTTGTTTCTAGCAATAGTAGACCAGATAGCTTCTGACCCAATCTCTCATTGAAAAATTCTGGAAAAGTATAAAATATTTAAGTGAAGAACAAGCTCAAGAGCTAGGAAAAGAGAAAAATGAGAGAGAGGGAGGGAGGGAGAGAGAGAGAGAGAGAGAGAGAGAGAGAGAGAGAGAGAGAGACTGGCATTTGGGGCTTGAACTTTTACTCGGGCCAATTTTCAACTCATAAAGTAGTGACTCAAATGCTGGGAAACTGAGCAGAGAATTTTTAGACCTTTGTGCATTAAGTAGACAAAAATTAGACTTAAGCTCTACCAAAATGGGGACATTCTGATAAACACTACAGGTTTTCAGTTGTGACAAAAATGACTATACTGTATGACTAAAGACAAACCAGAAATAAATAAATCAACACTCATAAATATAGAAGCATAGTTTTGAATTATCTCAATCTCAGCTGCCTGCCAGAAACAGATATAAATTCTCTCTGGAGAAAAATAACAACATTCAGAGCCATAAATCATCTCTTCAAATTTTCATACAAAATGGCTTATCCTTCAAAAAAGTAACCAGGTTTATGAGAAGGTTAAATAAGAATGAAACTCAGGAGATAAACAAATACTACAAATATACCCACAAGAAATGCAGATTATGGAGGTACCAGGTGTAAATTTAAATAACCATGATTAACTTTTTACATGAGTAAAACCAAACACAATGGTGCACCCCTGAAATCCCAGTACTCTAGAAGGTTAAGGCAAGAGGATTGCAAATTTTGTCCAGCCTGGGCAAGTCAGTGATTTAGTGAGACCTCATTCCAAATTAAAATAAAAATAAAAAAGATCTGAGGGCCCGAGAAGGGCCTAAGTCCAAGCCCCAGTACTTAAAAAAATAGTGTATTGAATGATAAAATTTTAACAGAGGACTTCAAAATATTTTAAATGGAATTATGGAACAGAAAAATACAATGCTGAAAATTTAAAACTAAATGAGTGCATTTAACAGCATATTATACAGAAGATAAAATGAATTACTGGAATATAAATCAGAAGAAAGTATCCACCTGAAATAATAAGAGATTTAAGATTTGAAAATACTTTTTAAAAACTTAAAAGCATATGAGGTATAATGAAAAAGTCTATAGTATATATTACTAGAGTCGTTAAATGAAAGGAAAAAATAGAATTTAAAAGTATCTAAAAGTATATTAGTTGATAATTTTTCAAAACTATTGCAAGATATACACATATATATTCAAGAAAAATCACTAACCCGAAGAACAAATAGTGTCTCATAGTCCATAGAAAAGGAAGATTTATGCTAATATCAATTGGAGAATTTTTATGCCCATGTCTTTTATATTAAGTAACTATTTTAAGGCTAACAATATGCAATGTATTAACTACTGTTATTCTCTTATTACTTGTTATGAAATGTTGTTTTACCATTTTTCTATAAAATAAAAAAGAAAAAAATTATAAAGAAAAATCAGATCTAGTTACATTATAGTAAAATGCCACAGAGCAAATGCAGGTGGAAGAGTCTAAAATTAGGAACTACAAGACAAAAACAAAATTCCCTGAGCTTCCAGAGAAAACTGATTGTCAGCTTCAAATGAGCATAAATCAGATTTACTTCAAACTGTCCAACAACCATACTGAGCAGAAGAATTTAATTAACTTTTTCTGAATTGAACATAAAGGAACTGAAACCTAAAATTTTATGTTTTAAAAAGAAAAATAAATCTGGACAGATGCTGCAAGAGACATGGAAAGTAAGGGTGATCAAATAAACATAATTATAACCGGGGTATGGTGGTGCATGACTGTAACCCCAGCACTCTGAGAGGCTGATGCAGGCGGATCACAAGTTAGAGCCCAACTTGGGCAACTCAGTGACTCAGTGAGATTTTGTCTCAAAATAAAAATATAAAAATAAACAAAAGGCTGGAGATATACCTCAGTGTAAAGGCCCTGGATTCAGTATATAACATAATTATGCAAAAATATAGGGAGAAGGAGAATGAAAAGGGAAGCAATACATCCCCCCTGTTATTTAAGAGTTAAAATTCTAAAAAGTAATCAGATTATGAGTCTGTGGTTAAGCACACAATAAAAAGATAAGAGCTCTCAGATTTCAGTAAAGCACACACACAGTGTCAACATGAGAGGCACACATGCACACACACATACACACACACACACACACACACACACAACTGTGAAAAGTTGAAAATCAAATACTGAGAAAGATACTCTAGGAAATGTAAAGCCAAAAAAAGTGCTGGGAATGCAATCTTATTATATAACAACAGCAAAACTAAGAAAGCAAATACAAAGAGAAACCAAAACTTTGAAAGCAAAAACCATCAAAAGAAATAAAGCTTGTAATCCACTCAATAAAAAAAAGGATGCAAAGATATATTCCCCACAAATATACGTGTTCGAGTGTTACAGCCATAAAAATAACTAGCAATAGTGCTAGGAAAAATATGCATATCCACTGAATACACATCCCCACATAGTGATATGTGAGATGCATATAAAGCCACACCTAGAAGAACAATTAGGGCTTTAAATGTTATTGTCACAATATCAGAAGAGTTGGAAATAAAAACTTCAACATAGAAAGGCAGATAAAGAGCTGCAAAACAAACCCAAAAGCAAAAAGGAAGTAAATAATAAGGGCAGACTTACAAAACGAGATGAAGAATACCAAAAATCACATGTTGGAAAATATTAAGGTAGTCTTTTTATAAGATCGATTATCTATTTAAAAAGCATAAAATGATAGCTTTTGTAATGTAAACAAATATATGTTGAGAAATTTGAAAACCCAAATAACTAAATGGGTAAATTTTATAGGAAACATAAACATTATAGATGAATAAGTATTAAATATATTGAAATGGCAAATAAAAACCTTCCTAGATGACAAAAGACCCCATGAAGATTCTCTGTCAGGTAAGTTCTATAAAACTTTCAAGGTACAATTCATTGCCTCTACAAGTCACTTCAGTAGATACAGAAAGTATAAGCTCTGCTGATTTGTGAGGCTAATGCTTCCTAGATTTCCAACTAGTTATAATGTGAGAAAAATATATATAAGCCCATTTTAATATGTACAGACATGATCCAATAATCTTAAATACAATATTAGCCAACAAAATCCAACAGTGCATTAAAAAATAATGAGATCAAGTAGGTATTATGAATATCAGAAATGCATAAATTTCAACCTCAGGGAAGAAATTCTATTAGCGAAATTTATCTTTATCACATTAATAGTTTCAAGAAAAAATATGATTTTCTCCAACAAATGCAGGAAAAACTGACAAATTTTCAACACATGTTTATGATTTTGTAAAACTTAACTAGGCTAAAACTATAATAAAGTTTGCTTAATTTTGTAAAGATCATAACCTACAAAATATACAGTAAATAGGATGCTAAATGGGAAACTCAGACATGGACCCTTACAGTTCAAGAACAAGATTAGAATGCCCAAAATGAACGCTACAAGTCTTAGTCAGTGTTCTAAGGTTAGAATAGAAAATAAAACACGTTGATTGCAAGGTAAGAGATAAAACAGTATCATTTACAGAAAGTATAATGAGCTACACTGAAAACACGTTAACAGAATAAAGTAATAAACTGCATTCATCAATATGAATTCTCACAACTTAGAAAAATCAGTAAATATTTTCCTACAACAGTGATAACCAACCAAAAGGCACAATAAAATAATTTGCTTTGCATAATGGCAATAAGATGAATGCACAACATCTCAATGCAGAAATTGTTGAACAATATGAGATGTCATAAAAGTTCTGAATTTGTGGAGCAATAGTTCCAGTTCCAAGCTGGATCAATTTAATACTGTGAAGCCAATTCCTCCAAAGTTAATCTATACATTCAATGTAATTACTAGAGAAATTGTGACTGCTTATTTAGAAACATAATAAAAAACTTATTGTGACATTTATATGGAAGAAAAAGCACACAGATAGATATTCAACCCCAGAAGAGAAAAGCAGATGAAGGACTTAGTCTAACTAACTTAGATGAGATTTAAGATGCCCATAAATACCATAGTACTAAGTACAGTAAGATATTGCCCAAAAAAATGAAACAAATATTCCAGTGAAACCAAACAGAATCCCTACAGACTAATTCAAAAGCTATGAAAACTTAATATGTGAAGGGGCACCACAAAATAATGGAAAAAAGAAGGATTGTTCTTTGTTTGGCCTTAGGGAAAACCGGCTCATTATGCAAAGAACTATCATGCCAAATTTCTACTATGCATCATATGCAAATAGGAGTTTGGGCTTAATGAAATATCTGAGTGTGAAAATGAAAGTGTGAAATGATAGAAGTCAGTGTAGGTTACCACCTTAATTGAGAGGAAGTGGTCCTTAAACAAAAGAACCGCAGAAGTCATAAAGTATAATATTTGATTATCTTAATTATGTCAAAATTAAAATTTTCTGCTTAACAAAGAAAACAGTGAAGAAAGTTGAAGAGATGAGAGAGGAGTACAGGCTTTGAAAGGATATGCTAAGAAACACCTGAGTAGAACTAAATCTTGATGTTTAAATATTTTAAACTTGAATGTGTCTCTGCAAATACTCAAACTCTATATATACCCCAAAGCTTGGACATTTATTCAAATTGTAAACTCTTAATGTGAAATGTAATGACTGTATAACTGTTTCTTTTTTTTTTTTTGGTTTTTGGTTTTTCTTCGGTACCAGGAACCGAACTCACAACCTTGCGCTTGCCAGGCAGGTGCTTTGCCGCTGAGCTAAATCCCCAGCCCCTAACTGTTTCTTTTTAATAGACTTTAAGATCATTTTTGGTTACCAATGGAAAAGAGAGGACTTTGAAAATACCTAAGCCTATCTATCTTTTGAAAAAGAGACATGAGCCCAAATGACTTACTTAAATTCACAGTCAGGATTTTGTGTTTGTCTTCTGGTGGGAATTATTAATGAAAGGACAAAAATCTAAACATCTGAATGTTCACACTTTCATATTGTAAAATTCACCCTACATAGTATTTTGTAATTTTACCCAACCATTTGGCTTCCTTCAAGTAACTGAGGTCTTTTCAATGTGGCTTCAAAATCAATTAGGAATATAAGGGAAGGGGCTGGGGATTTAGCTCAGCGGCACAGCGCCTGTCAGGGAAGCACAAGGTCGTGAGTTAGATCCCGGGTACCAGAAAAAAAAAATAAAGGAATATCAGGGAAATGAGTTACACCTTAGTGCCTCCCTGCATGTTTTCCTTAATAAAAGAGTACAAACAGGTCTCATTTAAATTTTAAAAGCAACAGATATGAATACATTCTATTAGTGTAATCACACAGACCCAAAGGCCAAAGCAAAGCAGTAAACTCCACAGCATAACTAGAGGAGTCTGAGGAGGCACTTTTTTTCTGTAAATCCAGTGATATTTCCCCCTGCCAAGAGACAATGTTGTCTACATAACTTACAAACCCTAGAACCACTACGCTGACAGCCCAAAACCCTTACACCTCTCTTCCCAAAGCCTCAGTAAGTTTTCATCTAAACTTGTAGATGGAATCCGTTTCACAGAGAATAGTTATACTACTCAAGTGTTCACAGTAGGAAAGTACTCTCTTAAACTATGCACTTCTTCCAGCACCCCCAAATCACCATCACTTACTCATTAATCTTAATCCCTACAGACCCCTCTGGAAGGATCACATGGATCTTACTGATGATTTATAGACCAAGGGGCCTGTAGTTCATATCAAGTCCTCACACAGCAGAAACCCCTCTTATCGTTTTGTACTTTTCCACTTATATGGAATAATAATATGATGAATAATACAATGGAAATTTAACTTTGTACCATTGGCTGTAGACATAAATAGTAGTCTAATAGAAAAAAATTATCTTATTATCTAATACCAGAACAAAGAAATGACAGCAGAAAAAATTTTTAAACTGATGCAAAACATTTCCATTCTTCCAAAGAAAGTATCAAAAATTGTGTGAAATAATATTAAAAGCTAGGAAGATGACAGTAATATTAATAACAAAATTTCTGAATCTCTTCAAATTTTTCTGCAAAAAAAAAAATCATTAGAGAGCTCAAGCAAAAGCTCACAATTTAGAAACAAACTAGCAGATATGTTCTGATGGTTTCATCTAAAATGTCCCCCCAAAAGGTTCATGTGTTTGGAGGTGGGGCTTTTGAAAAGAGATTGGATCGTGAGGGGCACCGTACTACCCAATGCTGAGTTTATAGCTAAGTGGTCTGTGGGAGGTGCAGCCCGGTTAAAAGAAGTAGCTCCCCGGTTATATAACCTAAAATGGTATATCCTGTCCCCAGCCTGTCTCTCCTTCTCTCTCTCTCTCTCTCTGTCTCTGTCTTTCTCTCTGTGTTTGCCTCTCTATCTCTGCCTCTGTCTCTGCCTCTGTCTCTGTCTCTGTCTCTCTCTCTCTCTCTCTCTCTCTCTCTCTCTCTCTCTCTCTCTCCCTGGCTCTGCTCTTGGCTGCCATAAGTTAATCAGAACGGTTTCCTTTGCTATATCCCTCCGACTGAAATCCCTGAAACGATAAGTCAAAATGAATTTATTGACCTTTAACTTGCAATTATCAGGAATTTTATCTCAACAGTCAAAAGCTCACTAATACATAGATGTCCTTTAGAAGCCAAAATACAAGCAGACGGGGAAAATCACCAATAACTCTAAGCCTTGCATGGCATCTGCCTTTGTGAAGAGAAACGGAGAGATATCATTGTCAGAGGACCGGAGAATACAGCAATAACTGGCCAAGGTGTGCCCCTGAGAATAGAAGCGATGGATTTGAGAACTTCGGCTGAAACTGCAGAGTGATGATCATTCCAATATAAATGAGGGGGCATTAGTGAGCATGTCCAAAAGGGCTGCAGCAGTTCATGCCCTATGGGCTCTCAAAAGTGACAAGCCAGGGTTCTTTTCCAAGGAAAGGCCCCACAATTTAGAACAACTTCTAGTGGTAGAAGCAACAATTAGAAGGATGGGCACAAGAGCAATCCAGGAAAGAGAATGTACATGAAACGGAGAAGAGGAACAGAACCAAGAAACTGAAAAATGCAAAGTGTCATAGTCTTGAATGCTATGTGGATCCAATACACAGAGGAGCTCTGTGAAGCTGGAAAAGCTAATCACACCTTCTTTTAAAAAGTTCAGGACAATTCATGTCACATAATGGTAAGCAACAAAGGATTACATAGGCAGAATATGACCATAAAATAAGAAAAAGAATAAGAAACCATGTAAAAATCTTACAGAAAATACAATCATCAGAATGACATGCTCATAGGTTGGGTCAAAATATTTTTAAAATGAGTTCAAAGGCATTGAAAAACAGATACAGTTTTTGAATGATTTGAATTAGAAAACCATCGAAGTGAGGTTAAACTCAATGAAGAATTAAAAGCAAACTTTATTTTAAAATTAAGTCTAAACCAGCAGATCAAGAATGACTAACTGCAACATATCATTCCTTACATGAAATAGCAAGTGAACAGAAAGTAGAGAATTTTTTTTACAAAAATGAATAAAAAAACAATTTGAGAGAAAAATGTCAGGTATGGAAGACAGTTAAAGAAAACTCAACATATGCAGAGTAGGAATTTCTGAAGAAATATAAAAGAACAAAATGTACAAACTATTAAGAAACTTGTACTACAATTTCTTTGAAGATTTGAAGCTACATATTGAATAAGAGCACCACCTACCTGACAGTACTAACCTAAAATGAGCAACACCAAGACACATTTACATAACATTAATAAACTTTAAGTAGGAAGCAAAAATATTTGGTGATTGTAATGATTGATACATTGTGTCAACTTAACAAGTTTAGAAGTTTAACTAAGTGACTCAACAGGGAATAAGGGGTCGGTACTTTGTAGATATCCTCATCCTGTGCAAGAGGAGGGCATGGAGATTGTGTGAGTGCTATCCATCGTGGGGGTGGGGTAGTCTGCTTGCAATATAAGGGAGGGAAAAGAGGCTTGCTCTGCCCTCTTTTGCTCTTGCTGCTCTTACTGTCTTCTACCGCCTTGAACTGTTGTCCCTGTGCCATGCCACCCTGCCTTGAAGCCACCTGATTATGGACTGAAACTTCCACAAACTGTGAGCTAAATAAACCTCTCCTTCCTTAATTTTGAGTATTGAGTATTTTGTCTCAGCAATGAAAGTAACCAATCCCATCATATAAGCAAAAAGAGCTTGCAATGAACAAATTAGCCTACCACAGTTGCAACATCAATGCTTTAAACTAGACAAAAATTGTACAACATCTAAAATTGCCAAAGAAAGGGGATATGAGACAAGAATTTTATATCTAGCAATCTTGATTGAATGATTTGAATTTCAGAAGAATGATTTGAATTTCAGAAGAATGATACATGCAAATAACTGAAAGTTATCAAAATCTTGAAATCTATGAACATAAAATCATATTTTGAAAAACTATTATCTGTTACTTTTGAATGATTAGGATCATGGTGAACCAATTCATTGCCTTGAAATCATGTCAATAAAGGTAAAAACTCCAGCATTTATTGTATCTTTTCTATATCAACTGTGTTACTCACTATGTAACCAAAGAGTATATAACAAGCATATCTTTGTAAAAGTATTCAAATTAATAAATGAAAAATAAATACAATAGCTCAATTTTGCAAATCTGCTAGAATTAATGGACCTAGATCCAACATGGCTGAATACAGGAGGCATTACTCACATTGAAGAGACTCAGAGAAAATCAACTAAAAACACAGGTAACTGAAAGAAGGAGACGGACATACACCTTGATGCAAAAACTCAATTTGAAAGAAGAGAATTGAACATCAAACAAAACATATACATAAAAGTTTAGAAGAGGCAGAGCAGTCCCACAGGACTACCTGTGGAGCCTCTGCCCACACTCAACACAGGAACTGCCAGTTTTAGAAGTTCCCAAATAGCTACCAGGATCCAAGCAGCAGAACAGAATCAAGCAACACAGGATAGGTTTGGGGTATACAAACCCTTGGCCTCAGGGGCTGGGGATTTAGCTCAGCGGCACAGCACCTGCCTGGCAAGCACAAGGTCGGGAGTTTGATTCCTGGTACCAGAAAAAAACAAACAAAAACAAAACAAAACAATAATACAAATCCTTGGCCTCATCCCCTCTCCAAACAGAAGGTGCTGCAGCCTGGCAGCATTTTTGCTGGTACACACCAGGGGTATGTGACCAAAGATCTGTTCCAGCTCCCCCCACTCCCATTCCTTCTCAGACTCTGAGTGGATAAACAAGGAACTGCTGCCTGTGTTGACAGACTTCAATATTGGACCCCAATCACACCTGAGTCATCACTAGGCTCATGCAGTTTATCCCAAGTAAACTCAGATATTCACTTACCTGGTTGGATTTGCCTCCCTTCAGCCTACACTGTGCTCTCACTGCCCTGCTCCAGTCCTAGATCTGCCATAGTCTCTGTCTGACATCTAACACTGGGTCCCAGGCAACCAGAGTTTACATGAGGTGCTCGAAACACCTGGCCACAGCAGAGTCTCTATCATGCATTCAGTCAGAGCCCCAACACAGCCCCTGCCTAATACAACAGGCCAGTCCTCTACCTGTTAAGCAGCAAGGGATAATGGCTGCCTATTTTATGTAGTACTCTGGGCACCTGTGAGACACCACCTAGCACCCCATGCCATGACTGGGCTTGTAGAAACCTCCCATGTTAGTCCTGGGCATATCTGCTTCTCCTCTGAGCATCCATCCACAGGACTGAGAGTCAGGCCTAAGAGCCCACAGGAGTCTCCACATGATATCTGGAGACTGTCCCACAGACACGGGAATTTACATCAAGTAACCAGCGTCGAGCCCCAGCAGGGAGGAATCCACAAAAAAGTCTCAGAAACAAGGCCCCACACCTTCTCTGGTCCAGTTACCCAGCTTGAACAGCTGCCACAAATAGGGATCTATGCAAATAAGTCCCTGTGAACCTTAACAACTCACAGACCATAGAGAGAGGCAAAGAGGAATGTGACTTCTAAAATTAAGGCTACTGACCTGGGAAGAAAACTCTCCTCTGGAAATACATAGGAACATTTTTCTCTCTTCTTTTTTCCCCCATTACTGTTACTTTTTAAATATTTTTTTACTATTTTTTTCTTCTGGTGAAGTTTTACCACTCATTTTCTTGCCCCCCTTTCTAATATTACTTTGATTTATTTGTTTGAGTAGGCCCTCCTTTCTCTCTCTCTCTCTCTCTCTCTCTCTCTCTCTCTCTCTCTCTCTCTCTCTCTTTCTCCCCTTTCTTTTCTCACTTTTGCTCCTCCAACTTGTCCCACTATCTTATTTGCCTCTCCTCTAGTTTAATTTCCATACCCTCTTATTTAGCCTTCTCCTAGGTGGTCATCACTGTTACTGTTGTCTAATATCACTAATTTCCCTTTGCTCCTTAACAGAACTTTCTATATCAATCTTACCACATTCTTCACATCTACCACTGTTTTACTTTTCATAATCTATTTCTTTTCCTCTTTTTTCTTTATCCTACCATACCCATACCACCTACCCTTATGAATCTATAGACAACTAACCATATCTTACTGTGACTGAATAGTGCTTTACAGTGAAAGGGGGTAAACTGCTGCATAAAGGGAATATTTACTGTATATAGTTTTTAATTTGTCTTATATCCTACTATATAAGTATAAATCCTGTGCCTAGGATTAAAGGTAACAAAGTATTAGTTATTGTAGTTTATAATTTTCCAGTTTGTGTTTGATACTATAGTTATTACTGATTATACTAAGTTACCCAAGATGACATTGCTGCTATGATCTACCCTTTTTTTGTTTTTGTTTTTGTTTTTGTTTTTGTTTTTTTGGTTTTCAGTTTTTTCTCCAGTACCGGGAACCAAACTCACGACCTTGCGCTTGCCAGGTAGGCACTTTTGCCGCTGAGCTAAATCCCCAGCCTCTGCTATGATCTATTGATCCTCGTATGCCAATACCTAATTTTCTGGAGGCCATAAACCATACTACAGCCCAATACCAAAGAACTAACTGTGTGCTGGGCCAAACAGCCTGCAACCTCTCATCCCTAATAAACTGAAGAGGTAGGACTGTGGGCCAGACTGAAAGGCCAATCTCCAGCTATGCCTAGAAGACAGCTCTGAAAAGTAGTCATTAGCTAAACAGGTCTTGTATTAAAACTACCTATCATAAGCAACTTACAAGCCTCAAAATCAAAAAACAAATAAACAAAACTTAGAAAATGAGAAAAAACAGAAGCAAGATAAAGTCCAACACACCCAGCTCACCCAAGGCAAGCCCAGAGGGCACTGGGGTGGAAGAAAGCAAAAGCCTCCCAGCTCAATTATATGAAATGGTAGCAATGGAAGTAACAAAGCAGATGAATAAATCCAAGTCCCTAGACAAAAGCAAAACAGAAGCAATCACGCAGGTAACTAAAAAGATGATGAGTACACTGAAGGAAATGGTTTGTGAATCTAGAGTAGATACAAATTTTTTAAAAAGAGGAGCTTAGGGAAATTATAACTACCCAACACAGGAAAGAACTGTATGCCATAAAACAGATGCAAACAAATATCCAGTAAATGAAAAACTCTATGAACAGCATATGCAGCAGAATCAACCAATGTGAAGGTAGAATATCAGATCTAGAAGGCAGGGTTGTGTTTGGTGATCATCAAATGAAAGACTTCTTTGAAATAGCAAGAGACCATGAAAAATCAATGCAACAGCTGCTAGATGATGCAAAGAAAAATAATATAAGTTTAACTGGAATCAGTGAAAAATCAGAAGACAACACAAAGAATATAAAAAAACCTATTCACAGAAGTAATAGCAGAAAACTTACTGAGCATGGAGAAGAATTTTACATACAGAGAATTGATGCAAAGAACCCCAATTAGCCATGATCAGAAAAAAATCTACAGCAAGTTATATAATAGTCAAAATTCCAGAAATTCAATACAAGGCAGAATATTAAAAGCTGTTGGAGAAAAGAAACAAATGACCTATAAAGGAAAAACCATCAGAATCACAGCAGACAACTCAACACAAATCATTAAGTCAAGAAGAGCTTGGAATGAAGTATTTCAAGCCCTAAAAGGCAACAAACTCCAACCCAGATTGCTGTGCCCTGCAAAATTATCTTTCAAACTTGATAAGATACTGCCATGATAAAGAATATATGAAGAACCATGACCACCAAACCAACACTCTAAAAAGTTCTGAAGGATATTCTACCAAAAATCAACTAAGACACTGTTTTTGTTACTTTTCTCTCATTGCTAGGACAAAATACTTGATGCCCAACATTAAGGAAGGAAAGGTTTATTTAGCTCACAGTTTATGGAGCTTTCAGTCCATACCCGGCTGGCTACAAAGCAGAGTGGCACATGGCAGGGGGCAACAGTTCATGGCGGCAGAAAACAATAAAAGCAGCAAGAGCCAAAAGGGAGGAACAGCGAACAGGCCACTTTCCTCCCTTATATTGTATTCAGGCTCCCGCCCCAGGGTGGGTATAACATTTACACCCAAAATCCCAGCATTGGACCATGCATCAATCAAAAACTCTAGAGGCCCACCCCATGACTGCATGAAGCTTTCGGGGGCCATCTAGACACAAACTGTAATAGACACCAATTACAATAATCCCAATAGAATTAATCCAACAGGCAAGGCAAGCAATTAAATAGAAGGGAAAGAAAGGGAACCAACAACAGGAAGATATTACGATGACAAGTGTAAGTCAGTTATAACCATCAATGTAGTCTCAATTCACCAATCAAACAGATTGCCAGAATGGATCAAGAAACAAAATACAACAAAATGTTGCAAATGACAAAAACATTTAACTCAAAAAGAAATTAATGAACTGGAAGCCAAAGGATGGAAAACAATACTCCTTGTGATGAGAAGTCAAAAAGAGCAGGAGTAGTAATTCTATTTGCAGACAAAGTGGATTTCAATCCCAGACTGATCAGAAGAGATAAAGAAGGTAACTACATACTGGTTAAGGGAACAATCCAAGAGGGAAAGATAACAATCATAAATATATACACACCAAATACTGCCACATCCAGCTACATAAAATAAACACTAATGGATATGAAAAACCAGAAGAATACTAATACAGTTGTAATAGGAGAACCTCAATACCCCACTGTCACAAACGGACAACAAACTAGACAAAAATATCAACAAAGAAATATCAGAACCAAACCAGAACTGTGAACAAACAGACATAGTAGATATCTACAGAATGTTCCATCTAACAACAACGGAGTATATATTCCTCTCAGAAGCACATAAGGCTTTATCCAAAATTGGCCACATACTAGCTCACAGAACATGCTTAAATAAATGCAAAAGAACTGAAGTTATTTCATACATATTGTCAGATTATAGTGCAATGAAATGAGAAATAAATGGGAAAAAACACAAAAACTGTATAAACACATTGAAATTAAGCACTATCCTCTTGAATAACCAAGAGGTTACAGATGAAATTAAAGAAGAAATTAGACAATTTTTACAACTGAATGAGAATGCCAATATGCTATATCGGAACTTATGGAAAGCAATGAAAGCACTCCTACAAGGGAAGTTTATAGTGGTGAATTCTTGCATCAGAAAAACAGAATGAGCTCAAATAAATAACCCAATGTTGAACCTCGAACTTCTTGAGAAAGAACAAGTTAAACTCAAAGCTTTTGCAAGGAAAGAAATTATGAATGTCAGAACAGAAAACAATACAATTGAGGAGAAGAAAACAATGCAAAGAATCACTGAATTGAGTTTTTTGAAAGATTAAATAAAATACACAAAACCTTATCCAATCTTATGAAACAAAGAAAGAGAGAAAGAAAGAAAGAAAGAAAGAAAGAAAGAAAGAAAGAAAGAAAGAAAGAAAGAAAAAGAAAGAACCTAAATCAATGCAATTAGTAATGAAAGGGAGAAATCACAGCAAATCCTATAGAAATCCAGAAGATCATTAGTATCTACTTTGAAAACCTCTACTCAAAAAAGATTTAAAATTCAGAAGAAATGGATAGGTTCCTAGATACATATAAATAATCAAAGCTGAATCAAGAAGACATAAAAATTTTAAATGATCTAATACGTCAATGAAATTAAAGAAGTAATAGAAAAACTACTATCAAATAAAAACCCAGGTCCTGATGGATAACTGCTAAATTATACAAGAAATTTAGAGATCTAATGACACTACTCTTCAAACTCTTTAATGAGTTTGAAAGGGAAGAATTACTCCTAGAGTAATTCCTAGAAGCAAGTATACCCTGGTACCAAGGCCAGAGAAAGATGCAACCAAAAAAAAGAGAACCACAAGCCAATCTCTTTAACAAACACACATGTAAAAGTTCTCAATAAGACATCGCAAACAAAATGGCATCAAATCATCAAAAAGATTGCATACCATCCCAGTGGTGCAGGGATGGTTCAACTTATGCAAGTCAATAAATGTAATACACCACATTAACAGAACTGAGGATAAAAAAAAAATCACATGATCATCACAATAGATGCAGAAAAAGCATTTGACAAAATGCAACACACATTCATGATTAAAAAAAAAAAAAAAAA
>NW_004955519.1:4041586-4074420 GCF_000276665.1 Chinchilla lanigera
TATATTTATCTCTATGTGATGAAAGCCATCTATGACAAACCAATAGCCAATGCATACGTCATGGCCAAAACTGAAAGTTTTACTCTAAATTCAAGAAAAAGACAAGAATGTCCCTACCACCACTCCTATTCAATATAGTTCTGGAAACATTAGTCTGAGTAATTAGACAACAGAAAGAAATAAAAGGAGTAAGGATTGGAACAGAAGAAGTTAAATTCTCATTATTTATAGATGACTTGATACTTTACATGGAAAACCTCAAAAAATCCACCAAAAGACTCCTAGATTTAATAAATAACTTCAGTATCATAAGAGGGTACAAAGTCAGCATTCAAAAACCAATAGCATTCCTGTACACAAATAACAAACTCACTGAGAAAGTAATTAGGGAAGCAACACCTTTCACAATAGCATCCCCCAAAACATGAAATACCTAGGAATTAATCTAATGAGAAAGTAGAAGACCTTTACATTGAAAACTAAAAGAGGTAGAAGAGGATATCAGAAAATAGAGGCACACCATTTCTGGGATCATCTGAGGTGGACATTTTGAGAGCACCCTGTCTGCAGCTGGTGAGCCCCGCACCACTGCCTGAGCTCACTTCGCAGATGTACTCCAGGAAGTCCATCCCTCTGTGGGGGTGAGAAGTATGAGGATTACCCTTTGAAAAAAAAATACAGCCATACTGTGGAAAATTTGAAATTTCTTTCTTTGTTGCATAACCATGTCAATCAATGAGAATGCTAATTCACCAGCTGCCTAGCTGAACAGAATTAAGAACAAGGGAAAAGAGTACAGAAATGAGGCAGGGGCAAATAGAAGTTAATGTGGAGTTTAGGAAACTTAAGAGGGATGACTCAATGCCAGAAAGGAGAAATGTAAGCTCATTTCCTGATAATGCTACATCACCACTGCAGGAAAACTGCAACAACCAGTGCACTGTGAATTGGACTGTTGATGACACTGTCAAAGGCATAAATAGCAATAATCTGGTTAGGAAACTGATTTCTTAAAAAAAAAAAAAAAAAAAAAAGAAAGAAACCAGCCTCCTATAGACCACATAATCCAGGCTGGTTTAATTCCAAAATATGTGTTCTTCTTGGGTAGAACTGATTGTAGTCCCATTCAGTTTGGCACTGCTTGGGCACTCACTCACATTGCTTTTGGGTCATCAGAACAGACCAAGGCTGTGGTGGGTGGAGGTGCTACCTCAGCACTCATTTCTCTCTTGGCATCTCCCCATGCTCAGGTCAGTGAACAAGTTGTCAGGGCTCTAGGAAACACTGTAGGTGACAGTTCTTTTTTCCAAGCCTTGTTTATCAAATATGGTGCAATTGACCCACTCTTGATTCTTCTTTCAGTTCATGATATGTCATCTTTAGCAGGTGGTTATTTACAAAATCTTACTTGGACACTATCAAATCTTTGTCACAATAAGAATCCTGCATCCCTGTTAGATGCTGTTGAGAAAATTCTCCCTACTTTGTTTCACTTAGTGCATTGTGATGATCTCAAAGTATTAGCAGAGGCTAGTCTGATGGCAGTGGGTTTTCAGAATTTATTAACATCAGTGTGAAAGTATTAGCAGATACCTGCTGGGCTATTTCTTACCTTACCAATGGTCCAAACGGATGCACTGAAATGGTTGTAAAAACAAGAGTGTGCCCCCATCTGGTGAAGCTTCTAGGATCAGATGAATTGCCAATTATGACTCCCACATGAAGAGCCACAGGGAATATTGTCACTGGAACAGATTAACAGACTCAGACTGTGATACATGCAGGAGCATTTACTGTCTTCCCAAACGTTCTCACTCACCCTAAAACTATTATTCAGAAAGAAGCTACATGGACAATGTCAAACATCACAGCTGGTGGTCAGAACCAGATACAGCAAGTTGTAAATGATGGATTAGTCCCATTCTTCGTCAGTGCTCTCCCTAAGGCAGACTTTAAGACACAAAAGGAAGCTGTGTGTGCTATTACGAACTATACAAGAGGTGGGACAGTTGAACAGATTGTATACCTCATTCACTGTGGGATAATAGAATCATTGATGAAACTCTTAACTGCAAAAGTTATGAAAAATTATTCTGGTTATTCTGGATGCCATTTCAAATATCTTTCAGGCTGTTGAGAAACTACATGACACTGATAATCTCTGTATAGTGAATGAAGAACGTGAAGGCTTGGACCAGATTGAAGCTCTAGGGCCAAGGATATAACTCAGTAGTGCTGTGCCTGCCTAGGAAGTGTGAGGTCCTGAGTTTGAGTCCTGTATTCAAAAACAAAGACTGAAGCTCTACAGAACCAGGAAAATGAGTCTGTGTGCAAGGCCTCATTAAACTTGATTGAGAAATGTTTCTCAGTAGAGGAAGAAGATAAAAATGTTGTGCCAGAAACTACCTCTGAAGGTTATCTTTCAAGTTCAAGACATGGATCTTGATACCTTTAACTGCTAAGTTATAAAGCTGAGAGAGGCATCAAGTTTTTATTGTGTACTATGTTTGGTATAAGTTCTCCTGTTTCTCTACAAAGAACTCATTTACATGTGGTTTTTACAATGAAACTGTATTTCAACTATTCCAAACTATAAATACTGTATGAAGCTTATCCTCTGAAGGGGGTTCCTATTTCTATGTGAAATTTCATGTTTTGCAGTGTCCTGTAAATAAATATTAAATTCCCCCAAAATGGAAAAATATTCCTTGTTCTTGGATATGTAGAACAAATATAGCAAAAATGCATAAACTTCCAAAACTGTTGTGCAGATTGAATCCACAGAATAGTACACCTGACACAATTAAAGAAAACAATCCTAAAATTTATATGTAGCCAGAAGAGACCTAGAATAACAAAAGCAATTCTGTGCAACAAAGGCAAGGCAGGGGACATGACATCCCTAGCTTGAAATTACACTATAAAGCTACTGTGATAAAAAAAAATCATGCTACTGGAAAAAAGAAAAGACCTGAGGATCAATGGAACAGAATAGAAGCAACTCCAAATACATTCAGCTACTTTATGTTTAACTAAGGGGCCAGACCCCTTCACTGTAAGAAAGACAGCCTCTTTAATAAACGGTGCTGAGAAAACTGGTTTTCCACATATGGAAGATTAAACTGAGACCCATATCTCTCCCCATGCACCAAACTAAAATCAAAATGGATCAAAGACCTAAATATAAAAACAAAAACAATTTGTTAGAAGATAGAATAAATAAAACTCTTGAAGACACAGGTGTAGGCAAAGACTTCATGAAAAAAAAAAAAACCCAATCATGCAAGAAATTTTACAAAGAATCAGCAACTGGAATCACATCATATTAAAAAGGTTTTGCACAGCAAAAGGAGCCACTAACAGAGTAAAACAACAACCTAAAGAATGGGAGAAAATTTTTACCACCTATTCCTCAAAGTATTAATAGCTAGAACATGCAAAGAACTCAAAAAATCAGATCCCCCAAGATTTAAAGACCCAATCCAAAAATAGGTATCTGAAATGTATATGCGCTTCTCAGGGAAAGTACAAATAGAAAATTAATATATTAAAAAATGTTCAACATCATTTGTCATTCTAGAAATGTAAATGAAAACAACACTAAGATTCTATATCCAAAGCTAACGGCTGTCATCAAGAGATCAACCAATAACAAATGCTGAGGAGGCTGTGGAGAAAAAAGAACCCATCTCCGCTGGTGGTGGGCAAATAAATTGGTACAACACCTATAGAAATCAGTACAGAGATTCCACAAAATACTGAAACTCTCAATTTAACTCTGCTATTCCTCCTGGAAGTGTTAAAGCTTCATACCACAGTGATACATGCACACTCATGTTTATAGCAGCACAATTTTTAATAGATAAATATTTGAAATACCCTACATGCCCATCAGTGGATGACTGGATAAAGAAAATATGGTTTTTATATACAATGGAGCCATTGCAAAAGATAAATGAGACATTTTTAAGTAAATGGATGCACCTTGAGAAAATAACTTTAAGTGAAGTAAATGAGACACACAAGTTTAGATAACACATTGCTTCTCTTCTGTAAGAAACCCAAAGGGTAAATAAGGACCAAAATGGAGGATAGATACTGGGAAGTAGAAAGAAAATATTCAAGTGGGAAGGGGAACAAGGGATAGAGGAGGGGGAAGGGAAGCAAGGGGACAGGGATAAAAAATAAAAAAGAATGGAAGGAAGACAATAGAAACAAAGTTTTGTAAATGCAAAGAGGAAGAAGAATTGAAGGGAAGGGAAGGAAATGGGGAAAAAGTTATAAGATATATTATGTATAGGTACAAACTCCCTACAATGAATATGATTATTATGTATGTCCAAAATATGCCAATAAAATTAATTTTTAAAAGAATTATTGGATCCAGTCATTATGACACAATAGCTGTGTACACCACAGAACACTACTTGCCTCCTGAATAACACACACACACACACACACACACATACACACACATCATCCTTCTGGTTTTGTCAAAGACATCCAACTTAAGTCTGATCAAACCTTTAGATCCAATTGCCAATTTGTAGGAAATATAGCAGACAGAGAGAAACATACTAACATATTGTGCATGCCATCAGCAAAACCAAGAATATATGAAATTCTGTAGACCAAAAAAATTGTAGGACACAAGGGATCAGAGTAATGAAAGACAAGATACATCAATTATTTTAAATGTACAGAAAGCTGTAGTTTCTACACACACCACCTTGAATAATGAAATCATTAAAAATATAAGCAAAGGGTTAGTTTAAAAAGTAAGAGTAATGGTTATTTTTAAAAGAAGAGAGCATTGAGGAGGAATTTCAGGAGATGACTCTTAAAGTTCTATTTCTTGATCTGGTTAGTAATTAGAATGATATTTGTCTTATGATAATGCATTAATACACATTTTTTGTGTTTGTCTAGATATGTGCTCTATTTCATAATAAAAAGTCATAATAATAAATGCTTATATTCCCATTACCATTAATTTTAGCATATTTTCATCATATTTCTTCTCACCTACCTCTGCTCACTCCAATACTTACCTCTACATCACTGACAATGTTCATCAACAGCAGAAAGTTTTTCTTTCATTCTGCATAGCAGAGTAATCAAAACCTCAGGGTAAGATTTTTTGTTTTTGTACGAGGAACTGAACTCAGGACCTTGCACTTGCTAGACAAGTGCTGTGCTGTTGAGCTGTATAGAATTTTAACAATTTACTTATGGCATCTAAAATTTATTACACACTATTTCTACTGCAGGAAGACAGGGTCTTGGTTTAATAGAGATTTTGAAAACAATGGCAATGGGTTTCAGAATACTGGGATTTGAAAGGTATCACTTCCCACTATTCTGAAAGGTATTTTGTGAACTTCCCCAACAGACTTTTGGATTTATAACAGTGGTACATGTGACATTTTCCTTTGGTTCTTTTGAGACCAAATTGTGGGAACATTTTCCTATTTGCTTTTGCTTCTACCTGGACTAAATCTGACTTTTCTGCTTTTGGTAAAAGCAACAATAAAAATCTGAGAAGACTGTCTATCTTGAAGACAAGTCTAGACAAGTGATTAGGTTAAATGCCCCAAACATTTCAGAATAGAAATAGAAGGTGACGTGCTAGAGAGGCATAAAAAATAATCCTATTATATTTACATGCTGATATTGCCCTTGGGACTGGCCTAATTGGTTCCGTTAATCACCATGGCCCTTTCAGAGCTAAGCTGGTAAAAAGCTAAACCTAATTAATAGTAGAGTTCCAGCTGTAGCCATGCCTGGGCTCACAACTATCAAGGAAATATTGCTGTGTTAAATTTCTTTTCCTTTCATATTTCTTCTCATCTGTCCCCTTCCCAGGTTACAAGAATAGAAGCAACTTGAGGATAATGACTACATCTCATCCATCTTCTTAGTCTACCTACACTTAGCACATGGATCTTAGCACAAAGTAGAGATAAGATGTTTGCTACCTGTTGGATCCCTTTGTTACAGAAAAAATATGCAGGGGAAGTATGCAATTAAATACTAAATCTGCTTAGTTTTCATTGTTTATATTGATACAATTTACATACAGTGAAATGTACAGACTTTAGGACAATACTTTGTTGAGTTTTGAGAAATTCATATAGTTGTGCAACCCAGTCACCAGGATATAGAACAATTTCATATGCACTTCTGATGAATTGTACATTTAAGTCTTGAGCCACCTTTATTTAGTTGTTTATCTTTTTATTGAGTTATAAGAATCCTGAACGTTAGTTCTTTATTATTATATGTTTTATAAATATGCTTTCCCAGTCTGTGGCTTACCTATTGGTTTTCTCAACAAACAGATGTCACTGATTTTGGTGAAGCCCCATGTTTTAGTTGTTTTCTTTCGTGATTAACGCTTTCTGTGCCCTGTCTGAGGAATCTTTGCATATCCAAATATCACAAAGATACTCTTCTGGTGTTTTCTCCTAGATGCCCTATAAGTTTGCATTTTATGTTTGAGTCTGTGATCTATTCTATCTTGAATTAACTTTCTACATGTCATGTGATATAGTGGTCCTATTTCATTTCTTTCCGCATGGATAACCATCTGTTTATCACTGCACTAGAGAAATACAAATTAAAACAACACTAAGATTTCGTCTTATGCCAGAAAGAATGGCACTCATCAAGAAATCAAATAGTAAATGTTGGCCTAGCTGTGTTGAAAAGACTATCTTGTGCTCCTCTGAAATAGCACTTTTTGCTACTGCCATGGCATCCTGAATTTGCCTGATCCCATCTGAAATTGCACCTTCGTGGAAAGTCCATTGACTTTAATGTATAGGGCTGATTGTTATCTCCTCCCTCCCTCCCTCCCTCTCTCTCACTCTCTCTCTCCTGTTTTAATCCATTAGTTTGCCTGATTTTATGCCAATACCACACTCACTTGATTGCTATAGCTTTATAGTAATTCTTAAAATCCAGAAATGTGGATTCTCCAACATTTTCCTTTTAAAAGGTTGTTTTGGCTAATTTAGGCCTTTTGCATTTATATACATATTTTAGAACCAGCATGGCAATATTTACATAGAAATCTTCTAGGATTTTGATTGAAACTGCATTTAACATACTAATAAATTTAGTGAGAATTAAAATCTTAGCAGTATTGAGTCTTCCTACCCATGATATGTATATTGTTATTGTTACCAAAAATAATCAATTATCTCTTTAATAAATTTAAAAAATATTTTTAAAATCTTTCACATTTATTGACATATTTTTAATTTCTGGTCCTCTTCACTACATCAGGTAGATTTGAGTTTTAGTCTACAGTTAATTCCCTTCTGGCTTTAAGAATTTTTATAGTGTAAGTCTGCTATGAGGAATTCTCTTAGCCTTTGTTTTTCTGAAAATGTCTTTAGTTTTCTTTCTGTTCTAAAAGTAAGTCTCTGTAGAATGAATTCTCAATGGAAAGTTTTGCTTCTTGACACTTCATAGCGTTATCCTATTGCACTATTTTTTCATAAGACTATCAGCCATTAGTTTCTTTTTTATTCCCTATGAGTCTAATATGACTTTTTCTCTCTCTGGCTGATTCTTCATTTTTTTCTTTACACTCAGTTCTTAGAAATTTGATTGTAATTTGCCTGATGTTTTCTTTGTGTTTATCTTGTGTTATGGTTTGGAGGATATTTTTGCAAGGAGGAAAAATAATATAATACCGGACACATATTTTATAAGATTACCTATAATAGTCACCCAGAAAATGATATACAAAAGAGTGCAGGAAATCTGTCCACACACTGTAGGCAAAGAATCCAGCCGAGAGCCTGGATCCCGTGGAAATGACCTGCATGAGTTCTGCTGAAGACCTAGAGCTCATAACAACGCTTCCCACGAGTCCACCTGGAGGCTCAGAGCCCGTAACAATATCTCATGCAGGCCTGTTTCACGGATCTGTGCTGCGAAGGCCCAAAGGTCAGTGGTGGAATCTAGAAAGTCCTTGCCAGCGGGATGAAGGACCTGTGCTAGCAGGCTGAGGGATCTGCACTGGAGCCAGGAAGCGATGCTCAGAAGAACCAGAGCTCCCCCTAAAGGTACCACAGCCATTCTCAGCAACAATGAGGTCCCAGCTCCTCCGATAATCAAGATGGCCGAGTTCCCACCAGGGAAGCCAACACAGCGAGCTTCTCAGGAGACCGGCAGCGCACCATCTACCCCTCCGGAGCCAGGTAGCAATGCTCAGAGTGAGGACCAGAGCTCCCTCAAAGTGGACCAAAGCCATTTTCAGTGCCAACGAGGTCCCGCACTCCTCCGAGGATGAAAACATCCAAGTTCATCAGGAAAGCCAGCATGATAATCTCCTCCAAAACAACCAACAGCTTACAGCTTCTGCCAGCTCCCAACAGCCTCGCTTGTTCTTCTCCAGGTCTGCCTCTCATGCTGCTGGCAACTATCAGGTGGGCCTCCCACACCCAGCACCACACTTACTCAGTTCAGCTGGGGCTTATAAATTGACCACCAGTTATCAATCCACTACATCTTGCTTAACAATGCTTTTAGGGCTGGGGATTTAGCTCAGCGGCAAAAGCGCCTGCCTGGCAAGCGCAAGGTCGTGAGTTCGGTTCCCGGTACCAGAGAAAAACCAAAAAAAAAAAAAACAATACTTTTAGTTCATTGGATCTTTAATCTTTTTCAACAAGTTTGAGAATTAGCAGGCAATTATTTCTTCAAATATTTGTTCCTCCTCCATCATTCTCTATTGTCTTTTTCACTGAAAATACGCACTGTTATACACGTGCATATTGTTTATACCTGTGGAACAAGTATTTTACTTTCGGTGACTTGCATTTCTCTTGGTGCTTTAGTTTAGTTTGTACTAACCTATTTCAAACTGCAGTGATTCTTTTTGTAGTGTCCATTCCACGGTTAAATCCATCCAGTAAATTTTCTATTTAATGTTACACTTTTTAAATTCAGAATTCCTACTTAGTTCCCTTCTTCTCTCATTTTTAATGCTAGGGTTAAAACTAGAACCTCATACATGGAAACCAAGTGCTCTACTGCTGAGCCACACTCTTAATCCCTAGTTCTTTCTTACAGTCCAGTCTTTCACTGTTGAGATTCCCATGAGTTCTTTCCGTGTCCATTTCTAACATAGCTACTTATTACATTATTCCAATATCTGTGTGATTGCTGCCTTTTTCTCTTGATTGTATGTTGTATTTTCTGTTTACTCCCTCATTGGAGCTATTTCAATATATACTGAGCATCACTTAGATACATTTCAGAAACTCTGGATTTGATTGTCTTCTTCAGACAAAGAATACATATATACATATGTACGATTAAAGGGAAATATTTTGACTCAGGATATCAAGGCAGCCACAATAGTAAACTAAAGATACTAACAAAAGATGACTTGCAGAACTGCTTAGGAAAGTGGCAGGAATACTGGGAGGAGGAGTATTTTTCCAGGGATTAATGGCAGTGTGCCTTTTACCATAATCATTCTTTAATTAAAACTCACTGTATTTTTCAGTCATGCATCATATCCCCTTCCATCAAAGATCAAACACTGTATTACCTATCACCCTACTCTAAAACATGTGCTTCATTTATTTTAATCCAGTTTAATAGTTGTTTACAATGGAAAAGTAAATCTGATGACTATAATTCTACCATGATCAGAAGTAAAAACTTCAATTTCTTGTACTTTAATGTTGCCAAAGATTTCCTTGAAAATGCATCTTAAGTATTTGCGAATCAGCTCCAGAGTCTTTAATGTGGTTGCCCCTTCCTACATATTTTGGTTCACTGTTACCTTTGAGAATTTAATGCAATATTAGGACCCTTTCTTCATGACAATGTGCATGAGCCCGTTTCACAGGCAATTCTAGGAATTTCATTAATCCCCTGCATCCTAGATGTGAACCATTTCTGTCAACAGAACTTAGAATTAAATTCTGTTCAATATCTTTTCTACAACTATAAATATGTAGCTGTTTTTGCTTGCTTCCAGAAATGAAAATAAGTTCACAGTAGCCAGCATAGAAAGTTTCAATAGATTTTATAAAACACAAATGTGTTTGAATACCTCAGAGGGATGTATTTCACTGCAACAGGTTTGATTTGCTTTATGAAATTAGGAGAAACTTTAAAATATTCACAGCCTTTTCCATTATAATGTGCCTGCATTTCCACTTATGTTGTGTGTGAAAATCGGCTCAATTGATTATTGTATACTAACCAATTGATTTATGGTAAAATAGTTGGTCATTGTAGAATAATTAGCCCATTCACTTATGTGCTCATGGGTCCTATGAATCCCAAAGGGGAATGCACCGATAAGATCCAGTTTAAAACTGAACAGGCCCCCACCTGTCTTCACATCAGTTCTCCCTACCAAAGCAGACCCCAAGATAAGGACTTGTACCAAGTACTTTCCTTGGGAATTGGTTCCAGAGAATAGTAAAAAGGGAGAGAGAAATGAGACATGACAGAAAAAACGCCAAGAAAACAACTTCAGAAACTAAAAATCAGTTCCTCTGCGGCACTCTGGGAGCTAATGTAGAACACAGCTGAAAGATGTCCTCTCTCAAAGTGAGAGAGCTAGGTTATCTATCTATCTGTTTCCACCAGACTTTGGTTCAGAGCCACTCCCAGCGATATCTGATCTAGTCTTTGTCGGTATATAGAAGAGCTCCAGTGGCCAGACAGGTCCCTCAAAGATCACAGGTGCTGGCAGTTGAAAGTCAAGGTGTCATACACATACTTGAAAACTGAGGGGATACGGATGGGGTACTAACAGCAGCTGCTACATTCCTTCAAGCCAAAATGATCATTAGCACTGGTGTTACTTAGAGTAAATAGTAATGTTTTCCCCCATGTTATAGATTCATTTCGTTCTGCAGGATGATGGATGTCTCTCCCGGAGTCTCAAAAAATTGGTATCTGTCAAACAACATACACTTCCTAATATTTCATGTTCAGAAATAACATTCGAATTTGCTCATTTGTTTTGGTTTGTATATGACTTCCCTCTGGCTATTGTAGCTAGAGTATCATCAGAATATGTTTTAATAATATACAGTCCTTGCCAAACATAATTAATTTTTCTCACAGAAACTTATTTTTGTGTAATGTCACCATAGGAGTCATATATGCAAAATCAACATAGTCTTGATAGAGACTGCTTTAACTCATCTTCTAAGTAGAAATCCAGAGTAGCTGAAAGCGAAAATATTTCCCTGGTATTCTTTGGTTCCTTTAAAATAGCTACCTGAAAATGACTACTACTCATTGAGTGCCAGGCATTAAGTCTTCTACATGTCCTAATTAATATGAGACTCAGATAGACTCAAGAAGTATCTACTATGTCAGCCATGGGGACAAAGAGGAAGGTTTTCTAAATCATCTTCATTATCTAAGGCCATAAAAATAAGTAAAAACTCCTAGAATTAAATCCTTCCTAGCTACTATAACACACAGGTTCCCATCTGCATCTCAACTAGCATGAAACAACTTTATTATGTAGCAACGCAAGTCCAGAGAGAACTATCTTCTACTTCCCAAATGCTTTTGTGATTGGATTCCTGCCAGGTTTTTCAGGAGCTCCTCTTGAGAAGCAGGTCACTTCCAAATTTTGCTGTACCTCTTGGCAGAGGCTGTCCCCGCAGGTATTTACCAAACCAGATCAGTGTGCTCTAGACAGGAATGGACGAACTCTTTTTGTAAATGACAAGCTAATAAGTATTTTCAGTTTTTCCAGCCATGTATACCCCTAAAACAGTTTCAGACAATATATAAACAACTGGACAAGGTGCTGTGCCAACGAAATGTTCCTTGTGAACACAGGTATCAGGCAACTTTGGTCCACAGGCTGCAGTTTGCGAACCCCTTGCTTGAGAATGGTACAGAGCAATTACATTCCCCATCATTAACTGCCTATGAATTCCACTTACAAAAACCTTCAATATGCAGTCATTATTATGCAGTTAGGAGGAGAAACTCGTATGAAGTTAAAGCTAGGAGGGATTTTGAGATGACCTAGCCCAATGAGAAAGTTAATATTGAAGACATTCCTGTTTGATTGCATTTAGATGTAAAAGCTTCTTTTACTGACCTTAGCCTTGTTTATAAGTATTAGCTAATAGAGGACATATTGAGAGAATTAGAGAGAAAATATTTAGGGAAAAATGATTATCTTCTCTGTTGAAGTTAGGCATAGCCTCACAAAACTCATTAAAGAACTTAAATGGGAATATCAGTGTTAAAGCATTAGAGTCAAGTAAAAATGCTAATAAAACAACTCATTTTTTATGTAGGGTAAAAATGGAATAGAATTTCATTTATAAAATTTAACTTTATTCATATTTGTGCAATAAATATAAATGGGTTATATAGTCACTCTCTGAAAGTAACCAGGTGACACATGTATGTCTAATTTAGGACATACATTTTTATTTTGGGAAACAGCTTAGATGTGGAGAAAATTTGACTCTAATGTATGTAAGAAATTATAATGGCAGTATCCTGAACTAAACAAGACCCTAGATACTAGCTAGCCTGGTTTCTTCTTTTGCATATAGGAAACTGAGACTCAAGGGATTCAATGATATGTTGAAGTCATCCAATTAGAAGTAAAGCTCAGATGGAGCCCACATGCACTGGTGAACTTCATGATTAAATTTTAGGGCTGGGACTTCAATCTTAGATCTGATACTTATAATTATAACTTCAGTTACATTATATAACTTCTCTGAGTCTTCACTGTATTTCTGTAAACTGGAGATAACTCTTGACCAATCAAGGCTTTGTAGTGATTGAATTAAATATCATTTAAAAAGTCCTACGTACTTAGTAGTTCCACAATAATGACAGCTACAGTATTCTGCATAATTAGTATTGATGGACCATTTACCATATGTAAATACTGAATCAGGGAATCGGGATGCAAAGACAAGTAATGCAGTCTTCACCTTAGAAATCCTCACAGGAAGCATACACATGGACAAATCGTTTGTAATATAACTAGTTTTAATTGCTTGGTCAATGTATGTACAACGCGCTATGAGAATATGCATGGAGCGTTTAGAGCTGTGCTATCCAATCCAGTATGCACTAGCTGTATATGTAGCCCAGAAAGGATTTTTTTGTGGAAAAACTAAATTAGGGTTGCCAGGAATGGTACTGGCAGGTTGCTATGGTTCAAATCTAAAATGTTCCCAAAAGTCTCCTGTGTTCCAAGGAGGAGTTTTTGGAAGGTAATTGGATCATGGGAGAACCATAAGTCCACTAATGAGTTCATAGCTAACTGTGCTGTTCAGTGGTGGTGTAACAGAAAATCCCACCCCCCAGCCAGTATGCTTCAGTCTCTTAGTTTCCCAGGTAATACTTCCTCTTCCAGTTCTGGTTGCTTCTGTCTCGTGGAGATGGTTGGTCACTGTAATGCATACTATAAGAACCAATCGCCAATTGACAAGCCATTCTGCCTCTGTACTTTCTGCTTGCTTATCCCATATAAGCCCCAGACCACCAGAGATCAGGGCCTGATATTCTGGGAATGATCCTGATCAGTGCCCATTGATGTAAATAAATCTGCCTCCATATCCTGGGTGTCATATCGATGTTTCCAATTGGTGTTCCATCGGAGACTGGTCAGAAAAAGCTGAGAATATGACATAGAACAGTATATTCTTGTCCTTGGGTTCCCAGTTCTCTATTTCTCTACTTCCTGGCCACTGTGACATGAACAGCTTTCTTCCACCATGCCATGTCTGTCTTACAGCTAGCCAATCATGCACTGGACCCATCAAAACCATGAGCTGAATAAACCTCTCCTCTCTTAGAAGTTGGTTATATTAGGCATTTCTTACAGTGATAGAAAGCTAACTAACATAAGAATACATCTCGAGAGAGCAGCCAGCAGAAACAGCTGGGAGCTGACGTTTGGAAAGCTGCCACCATCAAGTGAAGGAGATGCTCCTCGAAACTGCTGTGACAAGGATTAGGAAACCACCACCATCAAAGACAGTTGCTGCTGTGTCTGATGCAGGGTCAGGCTGGTGAGACATTGTTATCAAATATTGTGTGAAAAAAAACAAATATTGTGTGTCGTCTCTGCCAGCTCGACAAGAAACTCTTCTGACATCAAGACAAGGAACTGACCTCGCTGATCTTTCAGAAGTCAGCTTCCTAAAAATATGGAATAAAATTTCCTACCTATAATCCGGTACAATCGCTCTCAGAACTTCTGAGTAGTGGTTTCTCAACCCAATAATATAGGAAAAGGGAAAATTAGTATGCACTCGAAAGAAAGAGAAAGCTGAACTGCGACCCAGCTCAGAAACTTCTGGGTAGAAGTTATTAAGGTTTTTGAGGAAATTATAGGATTACACATATGTGGAACGTACAGACAGAAAATTTATCCTGTCGGATTAACCCAAATAAATATACTTTTACTCTATGCTGGTTTTCACTTTTAAATATAAATAACTTCTGAGGTTCAGGGTTTCCATATTACCACATGCTGATCAAAGAAGTTTGAGACATATTAGGCATCAGATTTCTGAACAGACGTTCAGCCCATTGAACTACAGTTTTCTGGAGGTGTAACTGAGAGACTGAGCCTCGAAAGACAAGGCCTCGTCCAAATCACAGATTTTCCTTTTTCAGTTATTATTAGCATATATTTGGCATACATGATAAATAGATTTATTATGAGGAGTTGGTAGGTATATATAGCATCCTGATCCTTTCTACTTCCCACCCCTTCCTTCCCACCCAACCCCATTCCCAGAAATCTCGGCTTTTTCTACCCAATAGTCATGTGACCGTTAATGGTTACTCCTTACTTCTCTGAGGGCCAAAATTTTGTCTGCTGTGTTTTGTACTGTGTTCTCCCACACCTCAGATAAGCCTAGTAATAGTTGGTACTCAATAAATGCTTACTAAACCGAATTGAGTTGAATTGAATTGAAATGAATTGAATTGAATTGTATTGAATTGAACTGAATTATATAATCAGAATCATTCTCATCAATATTTATTAGGTATTCTGTAAAGCATGGTGACCTAGACACTGGAAAATTCATAATTCATGGGAAAAAATCCGAGGAGACATTCATCCAGAATGTAGGAAGAACTCTTGCAACTCAACAATAAAACAATTCAACTGAAACATGGCAAAAGATTTGAATAGACATTTTACCAAAAATATATAAATAAATACTAAGCACATGAAAAAGATGCTCAACATCATCAGTCATGGGGGAAATACATGAGGGAAACCACTTTACAATCACTAGAATGGCAAGAATAGCTATAATCAAAGGACAGACAATTACAAACGTGAAAAATCAGAAACTCTTACATTGCATATAGGAATATAAAATGATAGTGCTTCTAACTTGCAGAACAACTTGGCAGTATCTTAAAAAGTGTAAGATAAATTTACCATATGATCTAGCAACTCTTCTCCTAAATATCTACCCAAGAGAAGGGAACATTACCTCCACACAAAGACTAGCATGTGGTAAAGGGTATAATATCCCATTTATGGTTAAATCAAATGCTTCTGGTCTAGGTTCAGTAATTATTCAAGGTTATAGTTAGGAAAGGGCAGAGTTAATGTTTTAAACCAATATCGTCTGGTTACAAAGACTGTGTTCTCCCTTTAACTGTGCCACAGTGTTCCCCAGGTTTATACAGATTTTTAAAGCAACCTTGTTATTAAAAATAAAAAGGATACAAAGCTGATGGTGACATGAACAAGAGACAGAATGCTATATGACATTGGAGCTGGGCATGGTAGCACAAACATGCAATTCCCACACTCTGGGAAGCTAAGGTAGAAGGATCTGAACTTTAAGACCACTCGGGGCAACTTAATAATTTAGCGAAACCTTGCTTTAAAATAACGAATAAAAGAGGGCTAGAAGGTTGCTCAGTGGCAAGACCCTGGATTCAATCCCAGGTACTAAAAGAAGTGCTATAGAAGGTTGGTCTTCTTTCCATAAACCATTTTTATCATTGCATGAGAGTTACACAGAGTAGTGGGTTTCGTTTTGGTATATTTGTGCATATTTTGTACAAATATGTACACATGACATATTTTGGTTATTTTCACCCCATTATTTTCCCTGCCCCTTTCCTCCCCTCCTCCAATTCTCTTTCTCTTTTCTAATAGTCTCTTTTCTACTTTTTTTTGTTTCTACTTTTCTGTCATCTCTTTTCTATCTTTTCAAGTTTAGATTTCATATATGAGAGAAAACGTGATATTTGACTTTTTAACTCTAGTTTATGTTTGTTCAACCTGATGATCGCCAGTTATATCCATTTTCTGCAAATTACATGATTTTGTTCTCTATAGATGAACAATTTTCCACTGCGTTATGAAGTATTATAGTCAGGCCATTTCGATAGCCTCTCTGTTTGTGCTTCCTTATTTGAGAAGTGGAGGATTTTTTCCCCTGAGACTCTGGTGATTGAACCCAGGACTTCACACTAAGCTACATCTCCATCTCTGTTTATTTTGAAGATTTCACTAAGCCACTAAATTGCCTGGGTTGGGCTCCAAGTTGTGTTCTCCTGCTTCAGCCTCCCAGAGTCTAGAATTATAGGTATATACCATCATACCTAAAAAAATAGAGATATTGTAAAAACTAATATGTAAAATTATACTTAAATCACTCGAATGGTACAAAATTATGTGGCTAACAAATGTCTTACCCATGGAAATGTTCAATAATTGTTATCTACCATTCTAAAGGTTCTCATAATTTTTTCAATTATTTCTCCGTGGTGGTTGAGGAAAGCAAAACAAGTATGCGGTAACATATGGGGAATCTTCTCACGAACATGTCGTATATTTAGCTGTGGGAATTATGGGCAAGTCATAATGGATGTTTTGAGTACCTCATATTAGATATAGGGTCTTTTAGAGAAAACAGAGTTGGCTTTTTCCCCCTTTGTTTTCACACCACCCGCACAGAAGCCTTCTGTGATACTAAAAAGTGTGAGGACTACTCCCCACCAGCAAGCAATTCCACATCAGTGGGCACCAGCTAGGTGTCCTGTAATTCAATTCCATTTTCGTGCCACCTCCTGGAGACAGCGTCAGATCCCACAGTTAAGAGTTCAGTCCTCATATTCCCCTCTCCACTTTTGCTGCCAGTCACAAGTCCGAGGTTGTTCTACCTGTGTTTCTGCCCAGCTGGCTACTGGTTGGGGTTCCCACAACCTCCCCCTTGGGTTCAGTTAACCTGCTCAAATGGCTCACAGCACTCAGGGAAGCACTCACTTCTCTTTAGTGGTTTGTTCTGGCAGATGTTACAAAGGTATAAATGGAGAGACACATAGGCCTAGGCATGGGAGAAAGGGCACAGAGCTTCCATGTCCTTCCGCGGCAGTGCCCCTTTCCAAAAACCTCCAGTGTTCTGTTACCCAGAAGCTCTCTAAACCCTGTCCTTTGAGGTTATTACACAGACTTTATTATATAGACATGATTCCTAATAGACTGGGTGGGGAAACGTAACAAGGCTTGTCCATTCAGCTTCTGCAGCAACCCATTCTCCCCTGTATGGGCCAAGACCTCTCTGGAATAAAGAGGATCTCTGACCTATGATCTGTAACAAGTGAAGGTTACAGAATTTCTTTACTGCCAGCTAAGGTAAAGGAAAGCTAAAATCACTATGACCCACCTTGAAGAAAAGAAATGCTAATGTCTCTGACCTGCCCCGAGGAATTAAAATCAAAATGTATACGTCATCATACACACAGGCAAGCTGCAAACATGCTGAATATGCTTGGGCTTGGAATGTATTCTTTTGAATAAATTAACTTAAGATTATGTTGCACTAGTCAGCATGATGTGGCCACAAAAATGATTTACTTCCCAGGACTGCTAAAAATGTGTCTTCTTAAGCAAGATAAAGCAATTAAGCAACCGCAATTATAGACCTAGTTCTCCTGAGTGGTTTTTACAGAAAGGTAGCCAATGAGAGATTAGCTCTCATTTCTCGTTTAAGAGCTATGGCAGACCATGGTCTCCATTGGTGGATGGGACAAGGAGGCGGGGTTAGAAGGGAAGGCAACATTATATAACCGCTCAGCCCCCGTGGTGTGGGACAGCTCCGAGTGTAAGCTGTGCGATCTGATCTGTTTGTGTAAATTATGCTCTTCATGCCTGAGGCTGGGTTAACCAGATGCCAACAAAACAGTGGTTGCCATCACACCCATTGCCAGCCAGATCCATGCAGAGGGAGAAAAAGTCAGAATAATGCCATACCCTGGGACAAGAATGAGGAGAAGGGGAGTTTAGTAGTTCTGTATGGCTGCTATAACAAAATATCATAGACTGGGTGGCTTAAACAATAGAAATTTATTTTTCTCAGCTCTGAAAGTTAGGACCTCTGGATTAAGGCACCATCAGGGCTGGTTTTCTCTGAGGCCTTGCTCCTTAACCTGCAGGTGGCCATTTTTTTGCTGCTACTTCACATGACCATTCATCGCTCTGTGCATGTGCATTGAGGTTGTCTCCCCGAGTGTCCTAATTTCCTCTTCTTTTAAGGACACAAGTCAGACTGGATTAGGGCATATCTGAGTGTCCTCATTTTAAATTAATCACTCCCTCAAAGGTCCTATATGCGATACAGTCACATTCTGTGGTATGAAGACTAGGGCTTCGACATATAATTGGAATCCAGCCCACAACAGGCTGAAAAGTGGTTGATGCCACATCTTGTTTTTCTTTCATAGAACCAGTGCATAAGTGTGTTCCTTTTCCTTTTATTTGTCCTGTCTGTTGAATGTTTGTTTAGTCTGCCTTAAACTGAAAGTATAGACATGCATTCTTCCTATTTCTCTGGCTAGATCAGAGGTCACTGGTCTGGATGAGAAGTTCAAACTAAGAGCATTATTTAAGAAGCTTCTATGCAGCTGATCTCAAGGTTGGAGTTGGTGGAGTCATAACTGAATTATCTGGACAGCTTTATCACACTTTGTGCCAGGCCTGCCTTTTTTGATGTTTGCAAAGTAGTTCATTTCAGCCCCAACTGAAGACTGTTCTAGTGACACACATTCTTCCTGGGCTTTGCTTTGCTTGTCCTCTATTTACAAAGACAGTTGTTTGATCCTATATTTCCACACCATGGCAAGTAGGTGGACAGTGGGACTGAGGTCCTCAAACTTGGCCAAAGTGTAACAAAACTGCTACTATTTGAGTGGTATAAGACTCACAAGCTTTGCCCACTCGCTTTCTCTATAAGAGCTCAGCAACTGGTGAGAAATTTCAGAAGCCATTGAGAAGGTTGATGCCTTCATTATAAACTTGACTACAATGAAAAAATCCACAGGGGCCATAGAACAGCCACTCTGGGACTAGAAGTACATTTTCTTCTTATCACCTTTCATTTTTTAATATAAAAGAAGATAGTTTATTTGAAGGTGGGGAAAAAGGGAGGAGAGGGACGACAGCTACTCTGGATGAGGAAGGCGCATTCGAAAGTGAAATCCTCTTTCTTATCACCTTTCTGAGGAAGAAAATGGAGCACACTGTTTGATATGATACACCAGATTAACTATATAATTATTCATTTAACCACTTATCTTCACATGCAGTTTAAAACTATCCCTCAAATAATGATTGCTTTAATGTTCCTTTCCCCCTAAACTTTAAATGAAATCCACTAGACAACTTGGTATTACATATTTCATAATAAGAATAGACAATGTGGAGTCTGAACTAAAAAATGTGGAGTCTGAACTAAAAAAAGATTTCTTCTAATTGATAACAAAAATATTTTTAAAATAACCAATTATAAATGTTCAAATGAGAAGGGGAACAAGGGATGGGGAGGTGGAAATGAAAGCAGTGACAAGAAAAAAGAACAGAAGGTAAAACCTGAAACAAAGATTTTGTAAATAAAGAGGGGAAGAGAGGTTGAAGGGAGGGGAGGGGAATAGGGAAAAAAAGAGGAATCAAGATATATCATGTACAGGTACAAACTCCCAATGATGAATGTGAGCATTATGTATATCTAAAATGTACTAATAAAATAAAAAGTAAAAAATAAAATAACCATTTATAGAATTCACACTTCGTGCAAAGACTTGTGATTAAAAGATAAAGTATTCTGTCTGTTAAAACACACTTCTTATAGTGCAGTATAGGTAGGGAAATAATGGTATTCACATAGGGAAAAGGTAGAGGACATGGTTCATGTTTGATGTGACATTTGAGCTGGAGCTAAAGCTAAGTGAGACAGAATATTTCTGATAGGCAAATGGAAAAAGCAAAAATAAATATATGGTGAGTTCTGGAAACACCAAGCAGCCATGGTGGTTAGGTTTAGGGAAATCATTGAGTGTCCACAGGTGAGACAGCACAGAAAGGCAAATTGGGGTCCAGTTCTGGAGAGCTTCAAATTTCATGCTAGGACCTGCCTTAGCCATGGAGTTTAGGGTTGTGTGGAGAACCTTTGGGCAGGAACCAATGTGGTGAACAATGCTGACAGTACTGCTGAAGGTGGATTAGAGATGGGAACCACTGGAAATCTTTAGGAAGCCATTGTAGGTGGTATCAGCAAGTGGTAGCATTCCAATAACAGAGGATGAAGAGGAGCCAGAAGAAAGGATTCACAGGGCTCAACACTGGGGAATGAGCTGACTAGCATGTCAGTCCCTGTATCTTGGGAATCCTCACCTATGAACACCAGCCAATGGCTACAGAATTGCACTCGCATTAAATGAAGTTCTTTGTAAGTAAAACAGCTTTAAATGGGTTAGGACAGAGAAAGGAAACTGTCTGAAAAGGGCTAGAGAGTAAAAATAAGATGGGCTAGAGTTTGCCAAGCCCTAGGCCAAAATATTACAGATATAAAAATAATTAAGATGTGTTATATACATGTACCAACTCTTCATGATGAATGTAATTACTATATACTGCAAACATGGACTAATAAAAATTGAAAAGTAAGTAAAAAATTAAATTTTGTTTTCCTAATGAAGAAAATCAGGCTTGAAAATTGGAAATGATGTTTATGCTAAGTTGTACCTAGAAGGATCATGATTTTTGTCTGGTATGTAGTTGATGGCGATAGTCTGCATTAGAAAGAATAGGTGGTAGTCAATGCGTTGATTTTCCCACAAAATCATGTAAGAATGCCAGGAAAGCTGCCATAAACTTTCAGTGAATTGGTAATAAATATGGGCTTTGAAGGGAGGAACTTTAATAAAAATTTATGCTGCACTGTCAGATTTGCCTAAGAAAAATAATTGATAGCATATAATTGATACCATATATCTGAAGTTGGCGTCAGCGGCACTGGTATTCTGAACTAAGGGATTCAAGCCAATTGTGCTTAAATGATGCACTTGAAGCTTCCCTTTGAAAAGCTGAGTGCCATTGTAGGTCATTCTCTAGCTGAATAGACAAGGTGCCCCAGGCATCTCCCAGACACTTTCTCCATTACTGTATTGAAGATTAAAAGCAACAGCTCTTTCTAACACATTATAGCAGAGATGCTGGACAAACACAGAGAACAGAGGACAATAAGGCTTTATTTATCTCATTCTATGCCTGATAGTGCCTCAGCAAATGTTGATGGCTAAAGATTTTTAGCAACTGGCTTAATTATACCAACACCTAGCTCTAGCAAAGCCTCCACCTCTCCAAATAATAATAGCAATGAAAAGAAAAAGAGCTAATATCCATTAAGAGTTTAGTATACACTGGACCTTATTCTAAGTGCTTTATATATATTAACTCACAGTAATCCTGGGATGTCAGTTACCAGTATTAACATCAGATCGGAAAATGAGGACAAACAAGTGAAATAACTTGAACAAGACCATACAGCTAGTAAATGACAGAGCTAGAAGTTGGACCCAGCCAGTATGATTCTGGTGATATTTACAATGCCCTATATGGCCTTGGCAAAGCATTTTGTTACCTGCCAGGACATGACCCCAACTACATGCTTATCAAACACCACTTTCTCCCACTTCTTTCTTCCATTGTAGCAAACATGATTTTCTGGGAAGCTTCCTTATAGGTTTTCTTTAAAAAAAAAAAAAAAAAAAAAAAAAAAAACTATATTTGCAAATCATTCACATCAGTTAAAATCATGAAGCTGGCCACATTTTTCTCTTTGAGACACCATGTACTTAGCTTCCACACTAGGCTGAAAAACCTTTGTCCTGGACTTACATAAGTCCGATTGCCAGGCACTGTGCTGAGCACTTAGGGAGGGAGAGTTAAAAATAAAGATGCATATAGTCTCTGCAAAGAGCTGAAGTTCTAATCACAGTATTTGCTTCCTGCACATTAAAATCATGTAGAATGCCTAGGCATAAACATTAGTGCCCTTTTTCCACCCTAGACTATTTGAATCAGAATCTTGGGCAGGAAGCCAAGATAGAGGCATTCTTTCCAGAGCTCCACAGGTGATTCATTGAGCAGACTAGGCTTGCCTATCACTGCAGAAAGACATACATGTAAACGAGTAATTATAAGACCCTGAGGTTACCATAATAGCAGAGGGATATAAATAACACAAAGACAGAGTTGCAGATTCTTCCCAGGGACCTTGCAGAGGCCTTTGCAAATGAGGAGATATGGACCTGATCTAACTGTATGAACAAATGTTAGTTAGAACAGAAAAGGATCTTGGATTGTCCAGGAAGATTGAAGTGCAAGTGCAAAGACAGAGTTAGGAAAAGGAAGATGTATTTTGAAAAGAAATATGCTTCCCCATGGCTAAACAGTAGGTGGGTGTTGGGAGGGCAGGAGGCTGATCATTAATGGCCTTGGGTGCCATGCTGGGTGCTGTGCCTTAATCCTGCAAGTGAGGGTCCTGGTTGATATGGTCCAGATACAAATCAATACTTTTCTTCCCTTAGGTCATCTAAAAGAGGACTCAATATTTTTCTGCAGATATTTTACTATAGAACTTAGGGAACAAAAATAGAACTAAAGCCAGAGAAAATCAAATATGTGGAAACTAAATAATTTTTGCTGTACAATTAAGGTACAAATCTGATTATATATCATCCCCAAAGAACTCTCAGACACAAGAACTAAGGCACAATCATCTTCCCATCTTTCCCATGAGCTTCTGTTATTTAGATCTTTTTAACCTCCAGAAAAAAAGCTAAAGAAATGTCTTCATCTGATTTAAATTCTTTCTAATGACAATGCTAAGAGTCTCGTATTTTTAGAATATGAAATGCTTCTAATTTTCATTTTATTTCTCAAGGACAGAAGATGATCAAAACCTTCTGCATAGATTGTGAGTGTTCTATTTTTCCTAGTTTCCCAAGTACTTTGATAAAACTCCCCATGGGAGATATGGTCCTTGAAAATCCCCAATTCTTTGAGTAGAACAATATGATTATTTTGCACAAACAGTAATAACAAGAAATTATATTAAAGATATTAATTGACTAAGTATATGGCTTACCAAGTCAAAGACTTACTTCTTTGACTCTACATTTCTCATTTGCTAAATGAGAGGGTATGCTCAATTCATATCAGCTGAGATTTGGTGGCTCCCACTGGTTCTATATTTTTCCAGTCCTAAAAATTAGTGATCAAAATCACCACTGATGTTAATTCACAATGATTACTCTGACAGTCTATAAAAGCTATTTTATACCTTGACACCTCCACACACAGGGAAATCAACTTAAAATATTTGTCTTTGACAAAAATTTCAGCTTAGTACTTAAAAATGCTGTCAGATTGCATGCAGTTTGATGGAGCTGCTTAAGAAATCTGTCAACAGCATCCTGGGTTAAATTGTTGAGCATGCAAACTGATCCTGTACTAATGTAATGGAATATTTTCTGACAACCTGCAATAGCTTCCTTAGCTCTGTATGTTCTGTCAATGACTGGAGATAACTTCTTAAAGGGTGAGTCTTTGTACATTAAAGAATGTCAAGTATGTTTCAGTCCTTTGCACTTTAAGGGCATTCTATGCAAAGGTACCTTAGGACGCTGTGGTAATGCCCAGAAAAGTGTGGTATGCCATGTTTCAAAGAAAGTACTTGCAACATTTAAGCTTCACTGTGAACGGGATCGGCTTGGAAGGCACCTCAGAAATTAATACAGCACATTTCTGGGTGTGTCTGGGTGAGCCATGTAAGCATGCCTTGGGGATGCTTACAGGTCTTTTCCCCTGCTCTGCTTCTTTGGTCATGATGAGTTGAACATCACTGTTCCACTACACCCTTCTACTCTGATGTTTTTGCCTTGGAACCAATTAACCATGGACTAAATCCAACTGAAACCTAAACCAAATTAAACCTCTATTCCTTTAAATTGTGGAAATCTAGTATTGTGGCCTAGGAACAGGAAAGCTGACTAACACAGAAAATTGGCACCAGAGAAGTGGAGTCAGTGCTGTGAGTGTACCTGATCATGTGATTTAAATGTCATTGGAGCTAGTTTGCATGAGTTTGGAAACGTTTAGAAATGCAGGCTAGAGAACCCCTAGAACACACTAAGAGCTTAATGAAACTCTGGTGGGAGCTTAAAAGACCAGAATGCTGGAAGAAATACAGACAATGAAGGCCAGGCTCATGAGGATTCATGTGGGAATGAAGACTTTATTGGGAAATGGAGTAGAGACCACGTGTATGACATTGTGGGAAAAAATTGTCTATTTTTTGTGTATGTGTTGAGACTTTGCAAGAGGCTAAGATTAAGGCTGATTGGTTAATTCATCTGGCAGAGAAAATGTTAAGGCAGCTCAAAATTCAAGCTATGCCATGGGTACTGTGGGTTGCTTCTGGGCGAGGCAAGAATCAGAGCAGTAAAATTTAAAAAACTTGATGTCCCAAAGGGCATACTGTGTCAAGACGATGGTCAAAGGAAATATGGTTATTCAAGAAACTAGTGTTATTAAAAGGAAACAAAGAAATTGAACATGAACAAGAATGAAGATGCATTTTTGGCATCTCAAGATACTCTATCCACTGCAGAATGATCGATGCAAAGTGTAACCCATTCATTTGAGAAGAGAGCTCCTTAGCCCCCTGCTTGAGAAGAGCCATCTAAGCAATTAATTCTCCATCATTTCACCATACTCAGTCATGCGAACACTCAGAGGCCATTGGAACCATGGTCCAAGGGGGCCTGGCTGATTCTTGAGCTGGCAGCAGAATTTGGCCTTTCCACAAGATGCTGGTTATTCAGGCATACAGAATAGAAGGGTTGTGGGGTCACCCAGATTTCAAAGGAAGACCTGGGAAGCCAGGAAATATGCTCCTGAGAGGGCGCACATGAAGCTGTGCAAAAGAAGCCAAAAATGCAGTAGAGACACCAAGCAGTTATAGACGTCAGTAACGTGGAATATCTGCCAAGGAAAACCGTAAATCAAGAGAGGAGACACTCCAAGAGAGATGCTATGTGGTCTACAACAAGCAAGACCATAGAGGTTGGGGAATTCAAACCCTTTAGAACCCACATCTTACCACCAGATGATTGGGATGCCAGACACTGGGCTATAGGACTTAAGTTTTACCTTTTGGGGTTTGATCTTATTTTGGTCAGATTCTGTCTGTCCCCTTGTAGTGGATTGATAACTGGTGGGCAACTTATAAACCCCGGCTGAACTGAGTAAGCATGGTGTGGGGTGTGGGAGGCCCACCTGGGGAGTGTTGCCAGCAGCATAAGAGGCAGACCAGGAGAAGAAGAAGAAGGCTGTTGGGAGCAGAGAAAGGCTGTTGGGAGCAGGTGGAAGCTGTAAGGGGCTGTTGGTTGTTTTGGAGGAGCTCGTCATGCTGACTTTCGTGATGAACTTGGATGTTTTCATCCTCTGAGGAGCTCAGGACCTCGTCAGCACTGAGAATGGCTTTATTTCACTTTGGGGGAGCTCTGGTCCTCACTTTGAGCACTGCTTCCTGGCTCCGGAGGGGAAGATGGTGCACAGCTCAGTCTCTTGAAGAAGCTTGCTGTGTTGGCTTCCCTGATGGGAACTCGGCCATCTTGATGATCAGAGGAGCTCAGGACCTCACTGTTGCTGAGGATGGCTGTGGTACCTTTAGGGGGAGCTCTGGTTCTTCGGGGCATCACTTTCTGGCTCCAGTGCAGATCCCTCAGCCTTCTAGCACAGAACCTTCATCCTGCTGGCACAGACTTCCTAGATTCCACCACTGGGCCTTCCTAGCGCAGATCTGTGAAACAGACCTGCATGAGATACTGTTATGGGCTCTGGGCTTCCAGTTGGATTCATGGGAAGCATTGTTATGAGCTCTAGGTCTTAAGTTGGACTCATGCAGGATATTATCACAGGATCCAGGCCCTTGGCTCTTTTCCTTGGTCTTAGTGTGTGGACAGATTTTCTGCACTCTTTTGTTTTTTTTTTTTTTTTTTTTTTGTTTTTTCTCCGGTACCAGGAACCGAACTCACGACCTTGCGCTTGCCAGGCAGGCGCTTTGCCGCTGAGCTAAATCCCCAGCCCCTACTGCACTCTTTTGTATATCATTCTTTGGGTGACTATTATAAATGATCTTCTAAAATACGTGTCCTATATGATGTTGTTCTCCCTAGAAAAATAACACCCAAAACAATAATACCCCATATTCCTGTTTTTGGAATGGAGATATTTACACTGTGCCATTCTGCCTTGGGATAATATAATTTTATTTTTGTTTGTTGAAAGGGTTCACAGTGGGCTGGGGATGTAGCTCAGCGGCAAAAGCGCCTGCCTGGCAAGCGCAAGGTGGTGAGTTCGGTTCCCGGTACCGGAGAAAAACCAAAAAAAAAAAAAAAAAAAAAGGGTTCACAGTTAAGAGTTTGCCTTGAGTCCCAGAGGAAATTTTGTACTTTAGAGCAAAGTGGAACTGTTGCAACTTCAGGAAAGGAATTATAGCATTTATAATGGTATGTAGGAGTTGTACAATGTGGAATTTATTAGCTTGTTTTTTATTTGGGGATTAAGTGTGGTTTTAGAAAATGTGTTTGAATGTCAAGTTGACAAGGGGTGAAATGTAACAGTTAAGCTTACCTGACAACTTGCTTGGCTGGAAGCCATGTAAAGGGTTAGTAAAGTACATTTCTGGGTGTGTCTAGGTGGGACGTGGAGACACAGGGTCTATATCTAGTGCCTGGCCCACTCTGATGATGTTCCCATGCTCTGCTTCTTGTTTGCCATGAGCTAAGCAGCTTTACACAGTCATCCTTCATGATGTTTTTGCCTTAGAGTGAGTAAACCATGGACTAAATCTCCTGAAACCATGAACCAAATTAAACTTGTCATCCCTTAAATTGTGGTTGTCAGGTACTGTGTCTCAATGACAGGTAAGCTGCTATAGCACTGTGTTTTAGTTACTTTCCTTGTCACTGAGATACAATAACTGCCACTAACATCTTAACAGGAGAGGTTTACTTTGACTCACGTTTTCAAAAGTCTCAGTCATTGCATGGCAGGCTAGCTCCAGACAGAAGCATCATGATGGAAGATCTGGTGGAGGAAAGCTGTTCACATAGTGGCCAGAAAGAAGAGAGCAAAAAGAGGAGTCAGGGAAGGAGATATACTCTCCCAGGTCACACACCTAGCAAACTGCCTTCTCTGATGAGGCCCCCACCTTCTAACAGCGAGTCATCTAAAGCACCTAATATGGACCAATCCTCTTGCAAAAGGCCTACCTATGAGTAAATGAGGCTTTTAGGGAACATCTGAACATAAACTGTAATATACTAAATGTATCAATGTATTTGGAAAGGATAGACACTAACAATATTCAGTCTTCTGAGTAATAAACAGGGCTATATCTCCATTTCTTTAATCTTCAGTAATACACCTATCCAATAATTTATAGTTTTCAGTGTACTACTTTTATACATATGTTATCAACTTTATCCCTTTAATCCACATTTTATTTTTTGAATCAGATTTTACTAGTACATTTTAGATATACATAATGATCCCATTCATCATAGAGAATATGTACCTGTGCATTATATAACTTGATTCTTTTCCTTCCCATTCCCCTCCCTTCCCTTCAACCCCTCCTTCTCTTCCCATTTCAAAAGTTTTGATTCCTTTTTTCCTTCTTTTCTCATTTTTTTTACTTTTCCCTTCTTTCTTTCCCTCTTCTCCTCCTTTGTTCCCATCCTCATGTGTACATTTTTTTTCCTATTTTAGAATACCTATTATAGAGTCTTTGCATTCTATGTGCCTGGTGCAGACAAGAGATCCTCAAACAGAATCCCCACGAACTGCTAACATTGGGGTTTGCATTTGGGCTCTCCCTGCACGTGCCCTGTGCCACTTGAGGTACTAGAGCAGGCGATCCATGAGCTGCTGGCACGGCGGTTAGGGTCTCGGCTTTATCTGCACCCTAATCTCCTGGAGGTCACAGACACAGGCAGTCCATAATCACTACCAGTGCAAACCGTGGCTGGCTTCTGTGCACACCCTAAACTGCCTGGAGACATGGAATGAGTTAGCCCACGAACTGTTGACCCCGTGGTTCTTGTCTGGGTTCTGCCTGCTCCCTGAACTGCCTGGGGACACAGGACCACTGGTCCATGATTGTGCCACCAGTGCAACCTGTTTCTGGGTCATACCCATGCCCTGAGCTGTGAGGAGACACTGGATCAGATGGTCTGATGTCACAGTTTGTATCTGAGACCTGGGAGAACTAGGTACACTTCACCATCTGCCAGAAGACACAAGACTAAGCAGTGCATCTCAGTGGACACTAAGGGGCAAGCCTGACCACCAGGAAAACTAGGGACACTAAGGGCCTTTGCTGAGCTGCCAGGGAAGAGGGAGACTGAGCATTCTGCATCTGGTATCAAACATGACACATAGAAGGACTAAAACACAATATCAGAACTCCACCCCACTCAGAACAAGTCCAGAAGATATTGACATAGGAGAACTTGGTAAGCATACACCTGAAATTGCTGAAATGATTGCAATGAAAGTAAAGAAACAATTCCATCAGGCCATAGCAGAGATCAGATAAAAATAATCACTCAGGCAAAAAGTGAAATAACAATAATAATGCAAGAATTGCTCAGCACATCTAAAGAAGAACTACATAAAAAAATAGATGAACATAGGCAATGGGCAGAAACATTAAAGAAACAATATAGGAATGAACTAGAACACATGAAACAGAGTAAAAGAGACATCCAGGAAATCAAAGCTTCCATTGAAAACTGGCAAAACTGCTTTAATGAAGCAAAGATAGAATTTTAGATTTTGGGTTTTTTTGTTGTTGTTGTTGTTTTGGTTTTTTTCCAGTACTGGGGATCGAACTCACAAACTTGAGCTTGCCAGGCAGGAACTGAGCCACTAAGCTAAATCCCCAACCCCAGAATTTCAGATTTTGAACACAGCATGGCAGTTAGTGATTGTGAAAGAAAGCATCTCTTAAAATCAACAAGGAACCAGGAGAAATCAATACAACAACTGCAAGACAAGGCAAAGAGGAACAATATTCAACTGATAAGAGTCAATGAAACAGCAGGAGGCAAAACAAACTACATAAAAAGAATATTTGCAGAAATAATAGCAGGGAAAAAAAGAAATAATAGCAGAAAAATTCCCAAGCATGGAAACAGAATCTCATATACAGGTAAATGAGGTATGTAGAACTCCAGTTAGTCATAATCAAAACAAAACTACACCCAGACATATAATAATCAAGATCCCAGATCTCCAACAAAAGAACAGAATATTAAAAGCTGCTAGAGAAAAGAAACAGATCACCTACAAATGAAAGCCCATCAGAATCACAGCAGACTTCTCAACACAAATCATCCAGTCAAGAAGAGCTTGAAGTGAAGCATTACAGGTCCTGAGACAAAATAACTTCCAACCAAGACTGATGTATCCTGCCAAACTATCCTTCAAATTTAACAGAGAAATAAAATATTTCCATGACAAAGAACAACTTCAGAACTTCGTGAGTGGCAAACCATCATTGCAAAGAGTACTAAAAGATATTCTAGAAAGAGAAAAAAAATGAACACAATTTCAAGAACAACAATAGGAAGGAACCCTCAAGCAGAGCAAGCAATTAAACAGGTAGAAAAGGTAGGAAACCAACAGCAAGTAAATAACATAGCAATCAGTCAACACATATCAGTAAAAACCATAAATGTAAATGGCCTCAATTCACCAGTCAAAAGAAACAGACTGGCAGAGTGGATTAAGAAACAAAATCCAGTGATATGCTGTATACAGGAAATACATTTTACTCAAAAGGAAATCCATAGACTGAAAGGCAAAGGATGGAAAACAATTCTCCATGAAACAGGAACCCAGAAAAACAAAATGTAGCTGTTATGTTTGCAGACAATGTAAACTTCACACCGAGACAACTCAAAAGAGATAAAGAAGGTCACTACATACTTGTTAGAGGAAAAATGCAAGAGAAAGACATAACAATCATAAACATGTATGCACCAAATATGGGAGCAACAAACTATATAAGATAAATCTTAACAGACATGAAAACCCAGATAATTAATAACACTATTGTAATAGGGGACCTGAACACCCCTTTGACACAAAGAGATACGTCAACTGCACAAAAAATCACCAAAGAAATAACAGATCTTAACCAAAACTGTTTACAAGTGGACTTAGTAGATGTATACAGAGTGTTCCACCCAACAACATCAGAATACACATTTTTCTCAGCTGCACATGGGACTTTCTCTAAAATAGACCACATTCTAGTCCCTAGAGCATACCCACCTAAATGTGAAAGAATTGAAATTATCCCATGCATATTATCTGACCACAGTGCAATGAAATTGGAAATTAACAACAAAAGGAACTCCAAAAACCCCATAAAAATTTGGAAATTGAACAACAACCTCCTGAATAACCAATGGGTCACAGAAGAAATTTAAAAATACCAACAAACAAATGAAAATGCAAATACAACTTACCAGAATCTGTGGGATGGAATGAAAGAAATCCTGAGAAGGAAATTTACAGTGGTGAACTTGCACATAAGGAAAACAGAAAGAGAACAAATAAATAGCCTAATGCTGCACCTCAAACTTTTAGAAAAACAAGTCAAGCTCAAAGCCCAAGAGGGGAAGAGATTATAAAGATGAGGGCAGAAATTAATGCAATTAAGAAAACCGTACAAAAGAAAACCCTAAAACAAATAAATAAATGAGGGGCTGGAGATTTAGCTCAGGGGCATAGCGCCTGCCTGGCAAGTGCAAGGTCCTGAGTTTGATTCCTGGTATTGGAAGAAAAACAGAAAAAAAAAAAAAAAAGAAAGAAAAAAAAATACATGAATCAAAGAGTTGATTCTCTGAAAGAATAAATAAAATTGATAAACCCCTAGCCAACCATATGTAAAAAAGGAAGGAAAGAACAAATTCATGCAATATGGAATGAAAAGGATGAAATTACTACAGATCCTACAAAAATTCAGAAGATCATTAATACCTATTTTGAAAATCTTTACTCAAATAGGATAGAAAACTCAGAAGAAATGGACAGATTCCTAGATATATATGAACTACCAAGGTTAAATCAAGAAGATATAAAAATCCTAAACAACCCAATATCAACTAATAAGATTGAAAACGTGATTAAAAACTTACTGACAAAGACAAGCCCAGGCCCTGATGGTATTACAGCAGAATTTTACAAGAAGGTCAGAAAAGATTTAATACCAGCACTCCTTAAACTCTTCAATGAAATTGGAAAGGAAGCAATTCTCCCTAACTCATTTCTGGAGGCAAGTATTATACTGATACCAAAATCAAAGAAACACACAACCAAGAAAGACAACTACAGACCAAACTCCCTAATGAATATAGATGCAAAGATACACAATAAAATACTAACAAATAGAATGCACCAAATCATCAAGAAAATCAAACACCATGACCAAGTCAGATTCAATCCAGGAATGCAGGGATGGTTCAATATTCACAAATCAATTAATGCTATACACCATATCAAAAGAGCCAAAGACAAAAACCACACGATCATCTCAATAGATGCAGAAAAAGCTTTTGGCAAAGTCCAACGTGCACTCATGATAAAAACTGTACAGAAAATAGGAATAGATGGTCTTTACCTCAATCTGATCAAAGCCATCTATGACAAACCAACAGCCAACATCATACTAAATGGACAAAAACTGAAAACTTTTACTTTAAAATTGGGAACAAGACAAGGAAGTCCATTGTCCCCACTCCTATTCGATATAGTTCTGGAAGCATTACCCAGAGCAATTAGAAGAGAGAGAAGTAAAAGGACTAAGGATAGGAAAGGAAGAAGTAAAATTATCATTATTTGCAGGTGACATGATACTTTACATGGAAGACCCTAAAAACTCCATAAGGTGACTTTTTCAATTAATCAACAAATTCAGCAGTGTAGCTGGATACAAAGTCAACACTCAAAAATAAATAGCATTCTTATACACAAACAGCAAACAGACTGAGAAAGTAAGGAAACCGTACATTTCACAATACCATCCAAGAAAGTGAAATATTTAGGAATAAATACAACAAAAGAAGAAATAGATCTATTTAATGAAAACTACAGTACTCTGAGAAAAGAGATCATACAGGATTTCAACAAAAGGAAAAATATTCCTTGCTCATGGTTTGGAAGGACCAACATTGTCAAAAAGGCCATATTACCAAAATTCTGATACAGATGCAATGAAATTCACATTAAACTGCCATTAGTATACCTCACAGATCTAGAGAAAACATTCCTTAAATTCATCTGAAACCAGAAGAGACACATAAAAACAAAAGCAATCCTGGGTAAACAAAGAGAAGTCAGGTAGAATCACAATCCCTGACCTAAAATTATACTACTAAGCTACTGTCATAAAATCAGC
>NW_004955519.1:4075351-4076586 GCF_000276665.1 Chinchilla lanigera
TATCACAGCGATATATGTGCACCTGTGTTCATAGCAGTACAATTTGTAATTGCTAAATTGTGGAAGCAACCCAAATGTCCATCCACTGAGGACTGGATAAGAAAATTGTGGTACTTTTATATAATGGAATATTACACAGCTATAAATAAAGATAAACTCGAGGCTTTTGTAGGCAAATGGTCACAACTAGAGACCATACTCATAAGTGAAATAAATCAGACATACATGTGCAAGAACTGCATTGTCTCATTAGTGTAAAACCTGAAAGAGTTAATTTAAACTAGGAGGTGTGATAGACATTGTGAAATGACAGGAAAACACTCATGGGTAAAGGGCCATTGGGATGTGGGAAAAGCGAAGTGAAAGAAGGAGAAATTTTGTGTGTATGTATATACAGGATAGTTAATATGTTTGTTCTACTGTCTTCTATTTCTTTGCTGAAAGAAACTGTCAATGAGTCCTTGATTGATCAAGATTGCATGTCTTGATCTGTTTTCATGAGAAACCACTTTGAAGATATCAATATGTAATACAAGAAGCATTGTTAATTTCCTACAACTTTGTAACTCTGTATTGTCTGTACTGTTCTTTTGCTATTTTGTAAAAGGTTGTCTGTCTGTCAATGTTTTCCTCCTTTTATTTTTAAAATAAGAAAGATTACTTAGTTGATCAATTTGCATGTCTCTGTTTTCATGAGAAAGCACTTTGAAGATACCAGTATGTAATGCAACCACCATTGCTAATTTCCTACCACTTTGTCTGTAACTCTGTATTGTTTGTATTGTTCTTATGCTATTTTGTAAATGGATGTCTGTTTTTTCATATGTTTTCCTTCTTTAATTTTTAAAATAAATTTTTTAAAAAGAATACCTATTATAAATTATCATCCTTATTTATATTTTGGTTTTTCACACTGGAGAAATAATGCAGTATTTGTATATGTGTGTTTCATTTATTTCGCGTAAGAGTATGGTCATGAGCTACACCCATTTACTTAGGAATGTCTCAAGCTTATCCTTCTTTATGGCAGAGTAGTACTCAACTGAATAAAAAAGCAATTTTTTTATTCATACATTTGTTGATGGGCATTTGGGTTGCATTCAAGATTTAACTATTACAGCTGGGCATGGTGGCGCATGCCTGTAATCCCAGCACTCGGGAGGCTGAGGCAGGAGGATCATTGTGAGTTCCAGACCAGCCTGGGCTACAAAGTGAGCTCAAGGCCAGCCTGAACT
>NW_004955519.1:4076686-4089152 GCF_000276665.1 Chinchilla lanigera
ACAAAAAAAAAAAAAAAAAAAAAAAAAAAAAAAGATTTAACTATTACAAATCATGCTGTTGTAATCATGGGTGTGCATATATTGTTGTAGTGTGACGCTTTTAATTTGGGGGGAAGATACCCAGAAGGGGGATAGCTGGGCCAAATAGGGCCTCTAGTCCTAATTTTTTGAAGAATCTCCACATTGCTTTCCACAGTGGTTGCACCAGCCTGCACTCCCTCCAACAGTGGAGAAGGGTTTCTTTTCTCCACTGCCCCACCAGTATCTGTTATTGGTTAATTTCTTGATAATATTTATTATGTCTAGGGTGAGATGGAATCTCAGCATTGTTTTAATTTGCATCTTTTGAATGATTGGTGATGTTGAACATTTTTAAAATATATTTATTTTCTGTTTGTACTGAGAATTGTGTACTCATCTCAGATTTTTCGTTGTAGTGTTATGTTTCAATTTCTCATTGCAGCATAATAACAAAAGTATAATGATCTTGTATCCAGTAACAATGTTAAAATTATTAGCTCCAAAACCATTTTAATTAATAGAATTTTATAAATATACCATATATTTTCAGAAGTTTTACTTCTCCATTTTTAACCTGAAGTAAACTTTGTAAAAAGACTTGTCACAATGTAGAAAACCTCAAAGGTAGTGTTATGTAATTGCTGGACTGCTCCACGCTGCTCCATGAATTCATAAATCTTAGATTGCAGTTCCATACATGCAAGCATTCCCCATAACTCCTAGAATATAAATACCTGCATCTTCCCTCATACACTGTTAAAACCAGAGCCTGGGTAGCACAGTAACTGTGATAAAAATAAAAGGTTCCTCGAATTTTAACAAGATTAGGGTGCCTAGTGTTGCTAGTCTATTTAGTGAAGTCTAACATGTTGGAGGCAGTGACTTCAGATTGGAAAACAAAAACTGAGCAAACCTCACTGGATTTCAGAAAAGGGACTGGAAGAGAAGAACAGCCTCGTAGTAATCAAGAAGAAAATTGTCTTCAAGGTGCATAAGAGAATTTTGCAGGAGACAAGGATGGTACACATCTCCACATTGTCTTAGATATGATCAGGTTAGTGTGGACGAACTTCAAGACACACTAAGTAATGGTGGAGGGATGGAAGGAAGAGAATGTACCACTGAAAAGGGTGTTGTGGGAAGTATGTGGAAGAATCACACTCTACCTGCCTCGGGAGTTATCAATATTGAGGATAGTGAGATCAGAAGGGTGGAAAATAAATGTAGCAGAGTTTTTTGAGGTTGTGAAGCAAATGCCCTCCATTTTCCACTGTACATGTTAGGTTCATCCCCATTCAGATGATGCTTTGTTATCTCTAAGTCTCTCCCCCAGTGGTTACAAATGGCTGGTAGCTTGCTGGACAAACAAGACAAAAGAAAATTACCACCTTATGAACAGATATATAAAGGGAGATCAGGCCCACCCTTGGAGTAACTCACCTAGCAAAGATGGCCAGACATCCACCAAGGGTCATAAAGATGCTGAAAGTGCAGGTCCAAGAACTTGGCAAAGAAAGGGGCAATTTCACGTTCAAAGTTTAAGAGCAAGGTAAATTGACGATGCATGCTCCTCCCTTTGTCCCCTTTGACAATGTTCTAAGACTCATAGCTATGTGTAGCCTGTGCCCATTCTCCCAAAGCCCCTGTTCCATGGCTTCTGCCCTCCTTCTCCCAAATCAGTGTGCTTCTGTGATCTCCTGGTGCCCTTCCAGAGAAATCAAGGACGGCCAAGAAACCCTGCCAACAGTATCAGAAGAAAACGTCTCCCTTGCACTGCCAATGGATCTCATAAATGAAAAAGAAGGAAAGCACCAACATGTGTTTCCCTAAAGCACCACTGAGAGAAGAAAATCCAGCAAGATGTGCTGGATCAGGTCTGTCAGAGCAGGTCTAACAGAGTATGCAAAACTCCAGCTTCACCTGTACTGATACATAAATCTCATGCCAAAGATAAAAGAAGAGGCATCCTTCCAAATGAGCCAGAGAGGATCAAATACACCCTGTGGAACTCCAAAACAGGAGTCACAAGAAAAGAGAGACTGGAAATATCAAGACTGTCAGAGACACCGAACACTCTGCTTATCATCACTGAGGTACTCTGAAATTGTACACCAACACATTCTTGTAATACTGGAAAAAGAGTGAGTGTATGTCTATGCACTCTCTGGGTGTGAGGAGGGAGGCAGGGAAGAAGAAAGCAAGGAAGGAAGGAAAGAAATAGCCAGCATGGTTATGAAACAGAGGAAGATGGAATATCCTCTAATCGATTGAAATTTGGGGAGCGGGAATGAAAGGAAAGAAGGGAACAGGAGAATGTGAGAGAAGGGAGGAAGGTGGGATGTTCCTCAGAATGACTGAATTTGAGGAAAGATGAAAGGTAGGAAGGCAGGGAAGAACAGGAGTGCACACGTGAAGAAGGAAGGTGGGATCTACCTGCCCAAAGATTGAAAAATGGAGCTCCTAGATGTCACAAAGAAGGCTAAGATTAATAGGCATTAACGCAAAATCGTAAGATAGCACAAAAGACATAAAAAAACACGTGTTTACAGATGCGCAGCAGAATTTTCAAGCACATAAAAAGAATCTGACTAAACCAAACATGTGAACAAATGAACATAGTAGAACTTCACAGAGTGTTTCACTCAACAACATCAGAATACACATTCTTCTCAGCTGCACATGGGACATTCTCTAAACTAGACTACATACTAGCACACAAAACATACTTAAGTAAGTGGAAAGGAATTTAAATTATCCCATGCATATTATCCGACCATAATGCAAAGAAATTGGAAATAATTGACAAAAGCAATCACAAAAATGCCACAAACACATGGAAATCAAATAGCACCCTCATGAATAACCAATGGGTCACACATAAAAGTAAAAAAAAAAAGAGAGATTAAACAATATTTACAGTCAAACAAAACCGCAGATACAATTTACTGGACCTTGCAGGACGCCATGGAATCAGTCCTCAGAGGGAAATTGAGAGTGGTGAATTCCCACATCAGGAAAACAGAACGAGCACAAATAAACAACCTTATGCTGCACCTCAAGCTTCTAGGAAAAAAGAGCGAGTCAAGCCCAAAGCCCAATGAAGGGAGCAAATTATAAAGGTTACAGCAGAAATTAAAGCAATGGAGACTAAGAAATCAATACAAAGAATTAATGAATAGGTTCTTTGAAAGAATAAATAAAACTGATAAACCCCTAGCCAACCTTATCAAAAAAAGGAAAGAAAAAACTCAAATTCATGCAATAAGGAATGAAAAGGATGAAAACAGTGCAGAACTTGTAGAAACTCAAAAGATCCTCAATATCTACTTCAAAAATTTTTCCTCATAGGATGGAAGTGGAAATGGACAGATTCTTAGATTTATGATTTACCAAAGCTGAATCAAGAAAATATAAAAATCCTGAGTAACCTAATATCAGTCAATGCAATTGAAAATGTACTAATGCCTTACCAATGAAGAAAAGCCCAGGTTCTGACGGATCCACAGCCGAATTCTACAAGAAATTTAGAAGAGATTTAATACCACTTGTTCTCAAACTCTTTAATGAAATTGAAAGGTAAGCAATTCTTCCTAACTCATTCCTGGAGGCAAGTATTATGCTGATACCAAAAGCAGAGGAAGACCCAACCATAAAAAAGAAGTACAGACGAATTGTCATAATGAACATAGTGGCAAAATTTCTCAATAAATTACTAGCAAACAGAATGCAGCAAATCATCAACAAGGTTATAAATCATGACCAAGTGGAATTCATCACAAGAATGCAGGGGTGGTTCCATATACACAAATTAATAAATGTAGTACACCATATCAGCAGAGTCATAGACAAACATCACGTGTGCATCTCAATAGATGCAGAAAAAGCTTCCAATAAAGTCCAACACTCATTCATAACAACAGAAACAAAAAAAAGCTCTATGGACAATCAGAGCACATGGTCTTTATCTCAATATGGTAAAAGCCTCTTTGGCAAACGCACAGCCAGCATCACACCGAATGGACAAAAACTGAAAGCTTTCACTCTAAAATCAGGAACAAGACAAGGATGTCCACCATCATCACTCCTACTCAGTATAGTGCTGGAAACATTAGCCAGAGCAATTAGACAAGAAAGAGAAATAAAAGGATTAAGGATAGGAAAGATAGAAGTAAAATTATCATTATTTGAAGATGACATGATAGTCTACATAGAAGACACCAAAAACTTCACCAAAAGGCCTATAGATTTAATAACCAAATTCAGTAGAGAAAATCAATAGCATTTCTGTGTACAAACAACAAATACATTGAGAGAGAAATTAGGGAAACCACTCTTTTCACAATAGCATCCAAAATAATGAAATACGAGAAAGTTTGTATGTATGTATATGCAGGATAGTTAACATGGCTGTTCTACTGTCTTGTATTTCTTTGCTGAAAAAAACTGTCAATGAGTCCTTGGTTGATCAGCTTTGTATATCTATATCTGTTTTCATGAGAAACCACTTTGAAGATATCAATATGTAATACAACAAGCATTGTTAATTCCCTACCACTCTGTTTGTAACTCTGTACTGTCTGTACTGTTCCTTTGCTATTTTGTAAAATGTTGACTGTCTGTTAATATTTTCCTCCTTTTATTTAAAAAAAATGAAATATTTGGGATACAGTCTAGCAAAGGAAGTAAAAGATCTATAGAGTGAAAATTACAGTTCTCTGAAAAAAGAGTTTGAAGAGGATTTCAGAAAATGGAAAGATATTCCTTACTCAAGGAGAGGAAGAATCAACATTGTGAAACTGGCCATGCTCCCAAAATTGTTTTACAGATTCAATGCAATCCCAAGTAAATACCATTAGTATACCTCACAGATCTAGAGAAAACAATCCTAAACTTGATCTGGAACCAGAAGAGACCCAGAAGAGCAATAGCAATCCTGGACAACAAAGTAAGGCAGGTGGCATCACAATCTGTGACTTGAAATTATACTACTGCAAAGATACTGTATCAACATGGCACTGGCAAAAAAGCAGACCTGAGGATCAATGGAACAGATTAGAAGCTTCAGACATAGCTACAAACACATTCAGCCAGCTTATCTTTGACAAAGGGGCCAAACATATTCACTGGAAGAAAGATAGCCTCTTTAATCCATGGTGTTGGTAAAACTGGCTCTCCACATGCCAAAGACCAAACTAGACCCATACATATCACCATGCACCAAAATAAAGTCAAAATGGCTTAAGGACCTAATTATTAAAACACAAGCACTAAATCTACTGGGAGAGAAAGTAGGTAAAGCTCTCAAAGACATCGGGGTGGGCAGAGAGTTCCTGAACAAAAAACCAAACTGCATGGGAACTTCTTCAAAGAATCAATAACTGGGATCTCATCGTATTGAAAAGTTTTTTGCACCTCAAAAGAAATCACCAACAATATGAAAAGAAAGCCCATGCAGTGGGGAAAAAAAAAAAAAAAAAAACAAGAAACGTTTAATCAACTGTACCTCAGACAAAGGACTTCTATCAAGAACATAGAAAGAAGTTTTTAAAAATCAGGCACCCAAATTTCAAAGACCCGATACAAAAAAGGGCATCTGAGATGAACACACACTTCTCCGATGAAGAAATAGAGACAGCAAATAAATATATTAACACATATTCAACATCATTGGTGGTTTGAGAAATGCAAATTAAAACAACACTGAGATTCCATCTCATCCCAGAAAGAACAGCTATCATCTAGAGTTCAGCCAATAACAAGTGCTGGAGGGGCTGCAGGGAAAAAGAACTCTTCTTCACTGTTGTTGGGAGTGTAGACTGGTACAACCACTGTGGAAATCAGTGTGGAGATTCCTCAGTAAACTAAGATTAGAGGCCCCATTTGAACCAGCTATTCCGCTTCTGGGTATTTCTCCAGAAAAACTGAAAACATCATAGCACAGCAATATGTGTGCACCCATGTTGATAGCAACACAATTTGTAAGAGTTACATCTTGGAAACAACCCAAATGCCCCATCAACCGAAGAATGGATGAAAAAGCTATGGTTTTTTTTATATAATGGAGTACTACTCAGCCATATGGAAGAATAAACTTGAGAGTTTTACAGGTAAATGGCTGCAACTCAAGACCATACTCATAAGTGGAATAAATCAGATCCCTATGGGTAAACATCTTATCGTCTCACTAGTGTGAGAGACTGAATAAGTAAATAAAGTAAAAAGTGCACAATAGATATAGTGAATTAGAAAGAAACTGTTCAAAAGAAAAGACAAACTGTGACAGGGAAAGGAAGGAAGGGGAAAAGAAAAAAATATATTTCTACACAATATAGTCAAGTTAGTTATACAGCTAGTATCCCTTAGTTCATTCAAAACAAAGGTTTGTCCTAATATTGTTTGGACAAGATATCATGCTTATATTTGGTTTTCCTTCTTTCTTTTTTTTTTCCTTTGGTACCAGGAATTGAACTCAGGACTTTGTGCTTGCCAAGCAGGAGCCAAGCACCACTGAGCTAAATCGCTGGCCATGCCTATATCTTGTACTCTGAATAACTATAGCAAAGATAACAATGTACAACAATGTACAATGTATATTAATTATTTTAAATCTGGAACTAACCGGTTTAGAATTTCTGCTTTATTATTATTTTTACTTTTTCTCTTAAATAAAAAAGATTAAGAAAATAGTTGAGGAAAAATGTAAAAAGAGCTTTTACACATGGGGACAGGAAGAAGAGTTGGCGGGAGCAGGGAAGGAGGAGAGGATGAAAAATTAAGATGTGTTTGTAAATGCACAATCTCCCCCCAAGAAATGTAACCTTTACATAGTGAAAACACGTAAATTTAGTGTTTCTCTTTTAACATTTAGGTCACTGATGCATTTTGATTTTAGTTTAGTGCTTGGTCATCAACATGGATCTAGTTTTAATCTCCAGCATGTGGAAAGCTAGTTTTTCCAGCACCATTTATTAAAGAGGCTACCTTTCTTCCAGGGGATGTGTTTGGCCTTTTTCTCAGAGATCAGGTGGCTGAGTGTGTTTGGAGTTGTTTCTGCATCTCCTAATCTGTTCTATTGATCCTTGGGTCTGGTGGGGGTTTTTTGTTTTGGTTTTCTTTCTTTGCCAGTACCATGCTGTTTGCATCACAGCACCTCTGTGGTATAATTTCAAACCAAGGATTATGATGCCCCCTACCATGCCCTTGTTTCCCAGAATTGCGTTTACTATTCTGTGTCTCCTTTGGTTCCAAATGAATTTTAGGAATGTTTTCTCTACTTCTGTGAGGTTAAGCTAATGGTATTTTGATTGAGATTACATTAAATCTGTATCACAATTTTGGGGTTTTTGAAAATTTTTTTGGCAACGGAAATCAAACTCAGGACCTAGTTCTTGACAAGCAGGCATTTGTGCCACTGAGCTATATTCCTAGACCTCTATACCAATTTTGAGAGTATGGTCATTGCCACTACGTTGGTTCTTCCTACCCAAGAGCAAGGGACATCTTTCCATTTTTGAGGTAATCTCTTCAATCTCCTTTTGTACTCTACTTTTCAATGTAGAGATCCAATACTTCCTGTGTTAGAGTGAGTCCTTAGTATTACGTTTTTCTTTTAAAAGCTATTGTGAAGCATATTGTTTCCCTAATTTCTCTCTCAGGGAGTTTGCTGGGTGGGGGAATGCTACTGACTTTTGGGTGTTGACTTTGTATCCAAAGTCTGTTGAACTTGGTTATTAAATCTAGAAGTCTTTTTTTTTTTTGGTGGTGTTTTGGGGAGCGAAGATCTAAATATTAAAACAGAAACACTAAATCTGCAGAAAGATAGAGTATGTAGAACTCTGGAAGGCAAAGGTGTAGGCAAAGCCTTTAGGAACAACACCCCTATGGCACAGGAACTATCACAAAGAATCAACAACTGCAACCTCATCTTACTCAAAAGCTATTGCACAGCAGAAGAAATCACCAGTGCAGTGAGATGACAGCCCACAGAGTGCCAAAACTTTAGGCTAGCTCTTCTTCAGACAAAGCACTCATATTAAGAACATATGAAGAAATGAAAAAAGTTAGAAATTCAAAGACTCTACAAAGTCAATGACCCAATCCAAAAATGGGCATCTGAGATGAATAGAAACTTCTCAGAAGGAGTACAAATGCCAAATAAATATATGGAGAAAAATTCAATATCACTTGCCATTCAAAAAATGCAAATTAAATCAACACTGAGATTGCACTTCACTCAAGAAGGAATGGCTATTTTCAAGGAAATAACTAATAATACATGGGGAAAAAGGAACACTTCTCCACCGTTGGTGAGAGCGCAGGCTGGGAAATCAATGAAGATTCCTCAAAAATTTGAAACTAGAGGTTCAGTTTGACCCAGCTATTCCCCTTTGGGGTGTCTTCCCAGAAGAATTAAAAGCATCATACCATAGAGATATACGTGCACCCATGTTTATAGCAGCACAGTTTGAAATAGCTAAATCTTGGAAGCAACCCAAATGCCCAAGAACTGATGCATGGATAAAAACGGTATAGTAGTTCTTCCATGGCAGAGTACTATTCAGCGATAAAGAAAGATCAAATTGAGACAGTTATTGCTAAATGGGTGGACCTTGAGACTATAATTAAAAGTGAAATAAATCAGACACACATGTGTAAATATCACAAAATCGCCCTGGTGTGAAAGTGAAAATGTAAATTGGAACAAACATTGCAATAGATGTTGCAAAATAGGAAGAAATTGTAAAAAAGGAAAAGGAAACTAGTGAGGCAGAGGGCAAAGGAAGGAAGAGAAAAATAAAAGAGAGAAAGGATGAAATGAGAACAGCTTTGTGAATAGGGAGGTGAAGGGAGTTTGAAAGGAGGGGATGGGAATTGGGGAAAAAGAGGAAACAACATATATCAGGCACAGACACAAATTCCCTCCAAGAATGTGGTCACTGTGCATACCTAAACTGTACCAAGAAACTTTAACTAGAACACTAAAAGCCATGTAATATTAGAAATTAAAAATAAGAAAAAGCAAACAAATGGCTTGGGTGGCTCTATCCCTCTGGCCTTGCTCATTGCAGCACAAAAGGACTCTCTCTTAGCCTTGCGCTGATCACAGCCTGCAGCTTCCCTTAGCCAGTGTTTCACTTTCCTGGCATCTCTGACTTCCTGGGGTCTCCACTGCCCTTTTTGTGTCATTCCCACAGCTTCATTTATTGCCCTCTGAGGATCTCCTTTCCTAGTCACCCAGGATTTCCTTTGAAATCTGGGTGGAGGCCTTTCACTCCACAATGTTGTCATCCTGTTTGCTCACAAAAACAATACCATATGGACGATGCCATGGTCTGCTGTTAGTGAGAGAAGCAGCAGGCCTGTGTGGATCATGGCAGCAGGAGCCTCTGAGTCCCTGGGTGGCTGATCCCCGTAACATGAATTTCAGGAAACCAATTCCCTATGAGATTCTTCTTGAGCACTCACCCCGGGGACTCTCTTCTCAAGTGGAAGAGTTACACTTTTGCACCCTTGATCCTGTAAAAAGTGGGGATCTTCCTGGTTTCTGAGATACCCTCAAGGTACCTTCCTTCTTGTCTCTGTCTGTACAAAGTATTTCTTTTGTTTTAAATGACACTAATCTCTTCAGCAATCACATCTCTGTTGGCCCAAAATTTATATATGGCTCTTTCCATGCCAAGACATAAGTTTTTTTTCCTTTCTTTTTTCTGTTCTGATTTTCTCTATAAATTGAGCTAAAAGTGGTCAGAAGCACCCATACAACAATCTGAATATTGGGCACTTTTGAAATTTTATCCATCAGTTCAATTCGTCCACCACCTTGAACCACAAACTCTTGTGAAGTCTCAGGACACAAGCAAAATGTAGACAATTTTTCTGCCAGACTATAACACATCACCTCCGGTCCACCTACCAATGAAATCCTGGTTCCCAGCTGAAATCTCTTGAGCCTGGCATTTACTGTCTGAATTTCTATACACATTCTAGTCTTCGAAGCTCTGGTCAGAATCATCAACCTTGCTTTGCTTACCACACTATAAGACTTCTCTAGCTCACATCTCCAAATCTTTCCAAACTCCTTCCAAAAACTAGTTTCAAAGGCTTCTAAACTATACGATCAGGTACAGTCAAAGCAGTGACCTTGCTTCTCTGGTGCCAACTTTCTGTTTTCATCAGCTTTGCTGTTGCTGAAACACAGTACCCAACATCCACAACTTAAAGGAGAAGGAATTTAATTTAGTTCATATTGCAAAGGACTCAGTACACACTTGACTGGTGCAAGGTAGAACCATCGTGGGAGAGGGTTTGGAGGGGCAAAAGTATTTAGCTCATGCCACCTGGGAGAAAGCAGAGAAGGGGAGCTTCACCAGAGAAGGATGGGCAAGGAATCTTACATAGGACTTAAGGTCATGCCTCCATGGCCCACATGAACTCATCCAGAAGAATGCCCCACCAACTCCCTGGCTGGGTAACAAGCCAATATGTTGACACAGTCAAGCTTAACTATCATCCTTCTTGCTATCTTTGTCTTTCCAGAACATATTTATACAAACATTATTTTGAGAAGCTTGTGTAGAACACCATCAGTCAACAAATATTGATTGGGTGTCCTCAAACTCACTTCCCACTGGAAGCTTGCATTATATTAGAGGGAAAAGAAAATAAATAAGTTTAAAGATAATACAGTTTTCAAAATTTAAAAGAACTGCAAAGGTAAACAAAAAAGAGCAGGGTAGTGAGGAAGAAATGGAGAAATGATATTTAAGTTGGCCACGCAAGGTGCATGTAGCACTGTTGATTGCTCCACAAGAGGGATACCACATTTTCGTTTACATAAGGGATGCTAGTTGCTCTCCAAATCAAGTGCCCATATGCTTCAGTAAAAGCCAGGCACATGTTTACCCCAGAAGGTAGATCCTGGCTAATTGAGCTGATTGTGGTGGTTCTAGTCCTCTTGTCAGTGACTGCATTAGTGCTGAGACAAGGAGGTACTTCTGGCATATGGCTTTAAAGGTAAAGTTGGTTGGACAATTCTGGAAAATGGGAGAGTGAAATTATGCAAGCCATCTGGGTTCCAGAAGTCTTTGACTCACTTCGTTGGATTACCTCAGAGTCATGTTGCCTCCACACTTCTTATTGCATGAGATAATACATCTACGTATTATTAACACCAGTTCAGTTAGTTTTTCTATTGCTTAGAGACTAGGCCATCTTGATAAAAAGAAGACATGTAAGGACAAACATGTATGACAGGACTACAAAATTTTTGCATATAGCCTTGCTCCACCAGTTCATAACTCTAATTATATTCCAGAAAAGTTGTAAGACCAAAACCTGGACATTTTTCTGTTGCAGGACCCCAGGCATTGAGGCAGGAACTTGCTTATATCTGTCACATGGAGGAATTCCAGGGTCTATAATGTTTGAGAGCTGGGATACCTAAGACACTTTCAGCCTCAAAGGGCTGTAGATCAGGGGTTAGACACGTCAGTGTTTTGGATGCCAGCTAGCTACCGAGTGAGTAGCGGGATCCTGTACATTGATTTAAGGAAGGCTCATGAGTTGAGACTGACATCAGGCTCCACACAATCATGATGGAATTTGAGAAATCAGTCATCATTCATTAATTATGGGATTGCCTCCTCTATGTTGTTACTTCTGTCCTTTGGACTTTTGAGGTACCTTTTAAAGGCAAAAGACTTGAAACTATATTTCCCAGCTGATGCTGACTTTGTGCTAAAATCAAAACAGTTTTTTCATCTATCCCAGCAAGAGGCTCTTTCCAAGACTTACATCAGAGCAATCAGATGCTGTTGTCCACCCAGCTTACTAGTGGTTACTTTGAATACATTTGACTCTGACCCTCTGTTACAGCAGGGAAGAACTTCCCTGGCAGTAGTTATAGAATTACTCACAGCTACAGCAGCAAAGGCAGGTGGTGCCCCAGATGCTGGTAGGTGGTTCCCATTCTCCATCGCAACCCTTGTGAATGTTGCTGTACTCCGCAGAAGGTTCCCTGTTCATCAGTGCATTCTCCAGGATGCAGTTACTCTGCAGTCTGGGGAAGGAACAAGAGTAAGGGGCTGGTGTTCAAGTGGAGACCTCGGTGGTTACCTGAAGGTCATTTCTCACCAGACAGGGTTTTAAATAGACAAATATATTGACAAACAGATCAATAAACAGATAAATAGATGCAGTCTCTATCACAAATTGTCATGAGATATAATGCATAATATCCAGATGATCTGTACCTAAACCACTTCCATTATGTTTTCTGTCACTGTCTTGGTTACTTTTCTCTTGCTGCTGAGACACATGTACAACACCCAAAGTTAAAGGGTGAAAGGTTTATTTAGCTCATAGTTTATAATGGTTTCAGTATGTAGTCAGCTGGCTCCAAGGCAGGGTGGCACATGGCAGAGAGGCAACAATTACAGTGAAAAAA
>NW_004955519.1:4089382-4094495 GCF_000276665.1 Chinchilla lanigera
TTTTTTCTGTTGTAAGACCCCAGGCATTAAGGTAGAATCTTGCTCATATATGCCACATGGAGAAATTCTAGGGTCTGTAAGGTTTGAGAGCTGGGTTATGCAATACACTTTTAGCCCCAAAGGGCCTTAGACCAGGGATTAGACATCTCAGCATTCTTGGATTCCAGTTACTTACAGGGTGAGTATGGGGATCTTGTATCTTGTTTTAAGCAAGGCTCATGAGTTGAGAACAACATCAGTCTCCATACAGTCATGATGGAATTGAGAAATCAGTCATCATCCATTAGTTATGGGATTGCCTGCTGTACATTGTTACTTCTGTCCTTTGGGCCTTTGAGGTACCTTTTATAGGCAAAAGACTTGAAACCATATTTCCCAGCTGATGCTGACTTTGTGCTAAAATCAAAACAGTTTTTTCATCTATCCCAGCAAGAGGCTCCTTCCAAGACGTATGTCAGAGCAATGAGATGCTGTTGTCCACCCAGCTTACAAGTGGCCACTTTGAATACATTTGACTCTGACCCTCAGTTATAGCAGGGAAGGAACTTCCCTGGCGGTATTTATAGAATTACTCACAGCTACAGCAGCAAAGGCAGGTGGTGCCCCAGGTGCTGGTAGGTGGTTCCCATTCTCCATCTCAACCCTTGTGAATGTTGCTGTACTCCACAGAAGGTTCCCTGTTCATCAGTGCGTTCTCCAGGATGCAGTTACTCTGCAGTCTGGGGAAGGAACAAGAGTAAGAGGCTGGGGTTCAAGTGGAGACCTCAGTGGTTACCTGAAGGTCATTTCTCACCAGACAGGGTTTTAAATAGACAAGTATATTGACAAACAGATCAATAAATTGATAAATAGATGCAGTCTGTATGACAAAATGTCAGTGAGATATAATGCATAATATCCAGATGATCTGTACCTAAAATACTTCCATTATGCTTTCTGTCATTGTCTTGGTTACTTTCCACTTGCTGCTGAGACACATATACAACACCCAAAGTTAAAGGGTGAAAGGCTTATTTAGCTCATAGTTTATAATGGCTTCAGTATGTAGTCAGCTGGCTCCAAGGCAGGGTGACACATGGCAGAGGGGCAACAGTTCATGGTGAGAAAAAGAAACTAAAAGCAGGGAGAGAGAAAGACGGGGGGGATGAGAGAGACAGACAGACAGAGAGACAGAGAGAGAGAGAGAGAGAGAGAGAGAAGTCTTCTTTTGTCCCTTATATTGTATGCAGACCACCGTCCATAGGGCAGTTTGCGCCCTCACACACTTAATCCCAGCATCGCACTACAAATCAATCACACACTCTATATTCAGCCACCTGCAAAAATTCCCACCCCCATGACCATATGAGGCCTTGTGGGAACCTGCAGAAACAAAGTAGAAAATACAATAACTACTCTGTTTCTTGCCCTGAACAGCATCTCTGACACTAGATTTTCATGCCATAAGTTAATTTGGGGGGTGATCCCCGTTAGTATTGTAAAGGAGTAGAGAAGTGAGGCAGTTGAAAGAGGAAAGCCGGATGATGGATAAGTTAATAAATCAGGGCCTGCAGTGGACAACTGAGGTTGCATTCCACTGGAGACCCTTTTTGAGATTTATGGAGCACAGCTCAGAATTTCCTAACAGGAAGGTGAAGAAACTGGAGTATTTACCCACCAAATTTCATCCTTCATTGATTGACGTTTCCTCCAGGGACACTTTGTTCCTGGTACGTCAAACCTACCTGCTCGTGTGGCCAGAGGAGGCCAGGAGGGTATGGTACCGACAATCACAGCATCTTCTGTAACTACAGACCTTTGCCCAACTGTAATTATAGATATAGACGTTTATAAACATTTGGGTACCATTAGGCCAGGACTTTATCTATGGATACATATTTGATTTTGATTAACATGAAGACAGAAGGAGTTTTTTCACCAAAGAGTGACAGTGGAGAGTATGTCTAAGATTATGCGCAGAATTTCAGTCTGTTGGGGAATTCTGGCTCCTTCTCTACTATGTCAGTGGCCACAGATACATCTTTAAACCTTTGAGTTCATTTTATCATGAGGATAAGAATAACAACTTCTGAAAAATATTGTGAGTTGCAGTAAGAATTTATAAATAAAGCACTCAACCACACAAGTGAATTAATAGTAATCATTATAAATACTCTGAAGAAAGAGTGTATTTTGATTCCTATTAGGGACACATATCCTGGCTGAGGGCACAGTGGTTGAGTGCTGCTCAGGAAGGTCTGAGATAAAAACCAGGAGAATCTGCATTTAATCTACATTGAAATGAGAGCTGGAGAGTGTCAGACACCTGTGTACAAAGATGATTCCAGGTACCAACCAGGTAATTGAGATGAGCATTGCCGAGTTCTGTCACTGTGGAAATTCGAAGCAAGATATGGTGAAAAAATATAAAACAAGTACTTTACTGTGAATACTAATTTTAAAAACACTATCACATCCCCTTTGTGCAAGTTTCCATAACTCTGTTCCAATTCAAATGCTCAATGTTATGAGTTGTGTGTAGGTGTCCCCCAAAGCCTCATACAATCAGAGTTTTCTTCAGAGGTGGCTGAATAGAGAGTGTGAGACGCATTTATACTTCAATGCTGGGATTGATGGTTCTGAGATTAAAGTAGATATTTGCTGTATCAGTCTACTGATTGAGTTGGCACTACTCTAATCCTGATAGACTGGATACAGTATCAAAGGGGCTGAAAGTGTCCTCTCTTGGTAGGGATGAGATATGGACCTGGCGAAAGAGGGAGAGGGGAAGGCAGGGGTTACAGAGGAATAAAAAGTATCAAAATGAATGTCTTCGTTGCTTGTCTTGCTGCTGAGACAAAATGCCTGATGCCTAGTTAAAGGAAGAAAGGTTTATTTGGCTCACAGTTTGTAGAGCTTTCAGTTCATATTTGTCTAGCTCTGAGGCAGGGTGGTGTGGCAGAGGGCATTGCAGAGCAGCAGGGTAGGAAAGAACAGCAAGTAACACGCAACAAGCAGTGAGTGCCTTTTTGTTTCTCATGTCCTCTGCAGCCTACTCATCCTGAGGGAGTATAGTACTCACGCCCAAGGTAGGGCACCCTTAATCCTAGCATCACACCATGATTCAGGTCCAACCTCACATCCTTGATCCTAGCAGCACACATGCTAGATCCACCCTCGTCTGAAAAGCCCCATCCATGACTGCCTGAAGCTTTGGGGGTACCTCAGGACGCAAAGGGTAACACCTGTAATCTTAGCACTCAGGAGGTTTGAGGCAAGAGGATGACCACAATTTCTAGTCCAGCCCGGGCTACACAATGAGTTCAAGATCAGCATAAACTACCAGTGAAATCCTGTCTCAGTAACACACAAAAAGAACTTAGTACAATTGTATGCATATACTATCCTATTTTCTCTGCATAAATAATTTCACTTCTCCCTTTCCTTTCTGGAGAATTTTTTTAAAGAACTCGTTACAGGGCTGGTTGTGATAGTGCATGCCTGAAATCTCAGCACTCCAGAAGCTGAGGCAGAAGGACCACTACAAGTACAAGGGCCTGATGTACAGAACAAGACCCTGTCTCTAAAAACAAAACATAAATGCCAGGTAGGCACTGTGCCACTGAGCTAAATCCCCAGCCTCTATGATAGACATTGTAAATTGATAGGAAAGCACTCAAAGGTAAAGGATAACTGGGATATGGGAAAAGAGAAGGCAAAGAAGGAGAAAGTTTGTATGTATGTATATGCAGGATAGTTAACATGGCTGTTCTACTGTCTTGTATTTCTTTGCTGAAAGAAACTGTCAATGAGTCCTTGGTTGATCAGCTTTGTATGTCTATATCTGTTTTCATGAGAAACCACTTTGAAGATACCAATATGTAATACAACAAGCATTGTTAATTCCCTACCACTCTGTTTGTAACTCTGTACTGTCTGTACTGTTCCTTTGCTATTTTGTAAAATGTCGACTGTCTGTTAATATTTTCCTCCTTTTATTTTTAAAATAAAAAAAATAAAAACAAAGCAAAATAAAACAAAAATTTGTTACACTGAATAGAATCTCAAAAACAATGTTACACAATCCAAGCCAACCATACTGTGCTTTATGAATTAATCAGTCTGAGATTGTATTTGAAGGTACGGAACATGCAACTATCCCATATAACTTCTGGAACATGATTACCTGTCTCATCTCTCCTAACTGTTGTTATGGTTTATGTCTGACTGTCCCCACAAAGCCTCATGGCATCATGAGAGGCTACCTCATCAGAGGCAGCAGAATCTAGAGTTTGTGGTTGATTCACGGGCTAATGCTGGGATGACGGGTGTGAGTATGACACCTGCCCTAGGATGGGTAGCCTGCATACAACCTAAAGGATTAAAAGAGGCTCCTGTCCACCCCTTGCTGCACTTGGTATCTTCCACCACCAGGAATGGTTGCCCCCCTGCCACACCACCCTGCCTTGGAGCCAGCTGATTAGGGACTGACACTACCTCACACTGTGAGCTAAATAAATCTTTCCCGCTTCCACTTTGGGTGCTGGGTATTTTGTCTCAGCAAATAGAAAAGGAACTAAGACAACTGTTAAACCTTGAGTCTAGGTAGTACATCTGCTGAGGTAAGCAGGGCTCTTCAATGTTAAAGGTGACTAGGTTAGCTTGTGGAGCCAGTCTATTCGCTGAAGTCTGACAGCCGAAAGGCAATGATTGCAGACTAGAAAACAATATCTGAGGGAATGTCAGTGGACCCCGGGGAGAGGGAGTAGGGTAGAAGAGAATGCTCTGGTGGTAGCCAAGTAGTAGGTAATCTTCAGTGTGCATAAGAGAAATTTGTAGAAGGGAAGGACTGTGCACATCTCCACATAGTCTGAGATATGACTGCAGCTAGCAGGAAATATCAGGTAGACACAAAGTAGGTGATGGTAGAGAAAGGGACAAAACAAAATGTACCAGTGAATAGGGGTGGCCTTAGGTATAATGTGGAGGAAAGACCCTCTCCCTGCAGTACGATCCATGAAAATGGAGCATAGGTAGATAGAAGGGGCGGGAGACCAGTCTGGGAAAGCTTTGTAGGGTCACAAAGTAATTTTCTCCCTTTTCTAACCATACCATGTTGGACTCACCATACCTC